>NC_056745.1:1050226815-1050249315 GCF_019279795.1 Protopterus annectens | reverse complement strand
TCAACTTCTTTGTATTCTCTTCTCCCTTGGACTAGTTAATCCATACCTGTCATGGGTGGAAAGTTATTTATCTGACAGACACCAGGCTATCAAATAGACAACTGACATCTACTCCTTCCTTCCTGTATCTGTAGGGATTCCACAAGAATGTATACTAGAACCGCTCTTATTTAATATTTTCATTAATGATCTATGCAAATCAACCAAGGATGCCTCTATAGTACAGTATACAGATGACTCAACACTCATATGTTTAGCTAAAACTATTGAAAAGTTAGAGCAACTAACATTAGAAATCCCTCCTCTCTGTAGAGGCATGGTTCTATACTTTCAGCTTCTATTGATTCCCCCTAAAATAACAAACTTCTTGTACTTCTATAACAATCCAAGAGAAGAAACCCAACTTTACCATAATCTTTTTCAATGACACCACAATTGAAATTGTTACACTCTTCAAGCTGTTAGGAGTAGTAATTGGTGAAAATATGAAATCTGAATCAACAACACTGTCTGCACTACAAATTGAATTCATTTTAATTGAAGAAGCAAATGTGGCCTCCAAACTTATCTACAAATCCCCAAATGAACCTACTAGAAGTGTGCTATAACAAAATGGTAATATTTTCAACAAGTCCTGACTTTTCACCTGACCCTGGGTAGCTTCATTTAATTAGATCATATCATACTTTAACCTTGTATGAAAGCTTGCAACAACTCCTTTCTATACTCTTAATCAGTCAGTGTGTGTTTACTATACTAGCCACTGATGAATGCAACCAAATGACTGAACAAAATGTCCTTTCAACTGTATTGTTTATTGTAACACACTGTGCTCCTTAAAGTATATTTACTTTTTGCTCCGTTCTTGGTCTGGAAACTGTACTTTTGACTCTGTACTGTACTTTATTAACATGTATATTGTATTTACTACATTTGCTGTACTAATCTTTTTGGAGCTTTTCTCCCCAGGCCTCCACTGAAATGAGATCCATGGTCAGTTGGACATTCCCTGTAAACAAATGTAAAATAAATAAATGATAAATAAACCTACCATACAGTTCATACCATTGTTTAGCTCTAAAAAAGCACCTTTGATTAGCACTCCCTCCCTGCTTGTCTTACTCTTAGGTGAATATGACACATACTGTAATCCATAACCCTGAAAATGGCCAAGCATAGCCAATAGTCTTACTCGGTATATTCATAATAGAACCCTATGATCAAGTGATAAAGGCTTACTAAGTTTGACCAAATCAACTAACTTGGCAGGAGAACCTTTATTTTCATGTCTCAAAAATGTGAAATGCTATTCCATTCTCTTTAAGAGTAGACTCTTCACATAAATCTCTTAAAAAGTACTAAAATGCATCTCATGGATAATTGGACTTGCTTTTGCTCCACCCCTGGCTAAAGTATTATTTCTTCTCACTTAAATATATATTTATCAGTCTGTGGCAAAAATACATCCAGCTACACCACCGAGATCTACAAACCAAAATCAAATAGTATAAAATCATAATTATTTTGCAGTTTCTCTCCAGTCAGTATCTGTAGCAAAATCATAGAATTATATCCTGACATATAAACAGAAATCATACATTTTTGCATTTGTATGCAAACTCAAGCAATATCTAATTTAAACCTACAGTTATCCATTTATAAAGCAAGACAGCTGTATCTTTCAAAATTTGTGAAACCTCGTAAAAGTCTTTAAATATGATCAGGTGAAATTAATATTCTCTCTCTACCCCTACAAACTCTTTAAATATCCAATGAGTTTACTATTTACCACTCACTATTCACTGAATTAGATTATGTGTTTCTAGTGAGACTGCAATTAATAAAAAAAATTGTCAAAACAAACTTCTACAAGGTAATTACTTGCCTAAAAAACTGACAGAGACAGTTGAAGCACAGTACCCAATCTTTAGAGCAAAATTTAAAGAACAACTTCATAAAAGTAGCAACTGCTTCTGGATTGCTGGTTAGATGTATTTCCACTTTTCAAACTTTTTTTAAGCAAACTCCTCATGCAGTTTTCTACTGACAATGTAATTCTTACGGGTCTACTTCTAAATCCCAATGCCCATATGATCGAAATTTAAAAGAACAAGATGAAAATAACAAAACTGAAGAAGGTAAGTAAACACTTGTCAAATATAAATTAAACTCATGCCAAGGTTAGTAAACCCACCTAGGTAGGGGGCTATGCCCTCCACCCCTCCCCCAATGTGAGGGTCTGTGCCCCACACACCCCACCCTAACTATATATACCAACTCTGGGATTGCACTACAATGCAGAAAAGGACATTGGGCAAGTGTTTTCTTACCCTGGGAAAAAGTCAAAGATTGGGTTTCTTCAGTTTCGTTATTTTTGTCTCAGGCTTTTAGCCGTCAATCATGTGGGCATTGGGATTTAGAAGGAAAACCAATTCTTAGATACTCACCTGCTTTTAACTCTTCTCATACTTGTTTTCACCACCTCATTTCTTTTCCATAGTCTTCCTAACTGATCTTTAATTCTGTCCTTTTCATTATTTTCTCTACAATGGCTGTGTCTCTTCTTTCTGTCCTTATTTATCCCTATTTCAGTCTTTCTATTTATGTAGCTCCCTTTCTATCTGTTCTGTATTGCAAGCTGACCCTTGTAACTCATCTCCCTTACATTCATCATCTAGAGATCACACCTACTGTTTTCATTCTCAACTTGCCATTGTTCATTGATTATGTAGCTCATGTAACCAGCTTGACTGAAATGGCTACCATCACTGTGATCTGATTTCTTCTCTTGTATGTTCTCTAAGAATTGTATTTTACAAACCCACTGTTGCCTTACCCTCATACTATTTAACTTAGTTATATTTCATATATTTATGTAAAGTCTGCATTTGTAACCAATAACAGATCAATTAATTCAATGTAGCCTTAACTAGGCTGAGGTTGTGCCTGAAAAAGGTCACTTCACCAGTGCACTTACACAGTTAACAAAGTTAAATAATTAAAACAAATACGTTCCTTTCTATTCCTGCCAAAATCACAGAGACTAGCTTATGTTCTTAAGCTTTTCCTTGTCCATACTTCTCATTAAATCTCTTTTGACTTCACTACCTTCCGTGCCATTCTCACACTGTTATAATCACTCTAATCACTTCCTTTTTTACATTTTTTTCTTTAGTAGGAATACAAATTCTGCACCTTTAATCATCTCTCATTACACTGATTTATACTGTTCTCCTTGTTAGACAATTTGACCTTTTTGTTTATTTTGTAAATGTTTTAGGATAATTTTACTGTGTAATCCCCACTGCTGTGTGATTGTACTGTATGAGCCATTTGGCAGTATAAACATTGGCTCTAGGAGATTTAGTCATGATTCACTAATGTTGATGTTAACCATCCAACTTCCAACCTCATATAAAATGCTAAACAAAGGGGTTGTTGACAATGATGTCGATGATGTCAATATATGTATATAAATGTCATTACTTTATTAGCTTAATCTTTTCTTTCTGGGCCTCCACTGAAAAGTGGATGTTTTGCTCAGTCAAATTATCCTGCTAGCAAATGAAAACAGACAAACAAGCAAGGCAAGCAAATAACTAAACAGTTATAAAATAAGAAATGTTTACATCATGTTACATTTGAGAGCATTGCAAGTTAAAATTATTATTATAGGGCTTGTACATTAACTGCACAGATGTCTGGACAGGATGAATATATGAATTTACTCTAGTCCCACAGTATATAGCAACAGCATTTTATCTTGTCTGTAGCAACTTCAGTGTACTTTAAGATTTTTAAAACAATAATGTGAGAGTTTTGGTCACCATGAGGAGTAATACATTAGAATAATTTTACTTACTAAAGTGTTTGGCTTTGCTAGAGATCACACTTTAAAGCTAATTATTTGGATGTGAGTGTTTGACCTGAAAACCTAGAATGAGAGACTCAAGGTTAAATTTGAAAAAAAAATGTAGAAATGTAATTAGAAATGTGGCTCATTTGAGTTTGAAAAAGACCCTTTCCCTAAATGTTCAGCAGCATGAAATGGCAGCTTTGGAAGAAACTGAACATAACTCTTACTTAGATTATTGTAGAACTTCTAAAATTAACTCCAAAATTAACAACAGATTATCTGACTATTCATTATAGTGTAACTCTAAAACAAAAAATAGAACAATTCCTCTCCAAACTCTCAAACTGCTTTGAAGATGTATATGGAGTTAACAAAACCTAAAACAATCAGTTCCTGGCTTTACTGTTAACTCAGAGGCAAGACACACTTTCACTATAAAAAGACAATCATCAGCTAAATTTCCCGAGCCATTTCCTTTATTTAAGAAAAGTACACCGGAGAAACAAAATCCAGTCTCATTAGCTGGGCAGAAGTGCTCATGAAATGGTGTGATTGCATGCTTTTGATTTACAGTTATATTGTGACATAATTTCTGAAGACTGGCTAACAATTACAGATCATATCTATTCCTAATAGCCCTTTGCACTGGCTCACAGCATTTAATGTTGTACACCAATGTCACTTTTTTCTGTTTTTATAGAGGTATTTACCTTTTAATTCGGTGCAATTTTATGCTAATTTGGTATGTTTTTTCTGGTTGTGAATGGTTGGATGGCCTACAGCTTCCTTTGCACATTTTATTTTTCAAGTTTTGGCTCTAATAGAAATGCTGAATAATTTAAATTTATTTTTGTTTACAATTGCTACATGATGTGATCAATCTATACTTTATGCATTTTTTCACAGTTGTTGACAGTCACTGTATTATGCAGAACCACCAGGAATTGCCTTAATATTGTATAAATGTGAGATGCCTTTAGTATATTTTTTTTTGAATGTGAATGGGCTGTGAAATCCTTCAAACATATACATTTTTATTTGAATAAAAATAAAAGTTTAAATGTAGAACAAGTTTGCTACAGTAAGTGTTTTTATCTGGTTCGGAGTATGAAAAATTATTAAAGTTTGGCTGCTTCATTGAATTTTCGTAGCCATTCAGAGGAAAGGTGTTATTTAGAAATGGGGTTCCTATTTTACTGGGAGAAGGAGAGGCAGACTTTAGTAGACAGGAACAATGGAGACACAATATATTCCCATTATTACTGCCTATATTCCATCTAGTATGGCTGAGAGTGAGCAGATTTCTGCATTAAGAATCTCTATAACTTCTCAAGAAGGATGTGCATTTTTTTTTCTCTTTTGTGGACCTCTGCCTCTTTTACTTGCTTGCCATCAGCCCCTTCCTGGTCAATTGGCCCTTTTATTCCATAGAAGGGATCATTATTTAGGCAACTATCAGGTGTGGTTTGGAGTTTTTCATTTATGGCTCTGCATCTCTTTTGTTTATTCTCAGTTCATGAGGGAAGAGGAATGCAGTGGGTTGACCACACTGGCTGCATCTCACTTCCACAAGAAACATTGTCAGTAGGCACCCATACCCTCCTCTCCTCAATAATGGGTTGTGGTTTCTGTCATCTCTACCAGAGAAATCATACCCACCAATGTGCAGACAAAGCACCCCCTGTTCCACCAGCAGCAGCAAGCAGGTCATTCCCTTTCACTCATCTCACACCCTGTCTGGCTCCTCCATACTGAGAAGGCTAAACAAATCCTGGTCACCTGGCTCACAATTAGGGTTCCATCCCTGTTGCACCATGCAACTAGGCAAAGGGCATGCATTTGGAGGAGGTGACCAGAACATATATATATATATATATACATATATATATATATACATATATATATATATATATATATATATATATATATATATATATATATAAATATAAATATATATATATATATATATATATATATATATATATATATATATATATATATATATATATATATATATATTTTTTTTTTTTTTTTTTTTTTTTTAAGTAGAGGAAGTTCATTTTGGCCCTAGGGCATTCAAGGTCTCTCAAGGTCTCTGTATCACATATAGGTATGGTGATTTGTATAAAGAACTGAATGTGCCAGCCCCTAAGAATATGTGTTACTATCCAAGTGATAAAATGCTAACATCTAAAGACTATACACATTAACTTAGCTGTTTAAACCTATTCTGCATTTTTTTGTCCCTGTTCCGCACATCCACTTACATTCCGCACATTAACTATCAGCTGCTGCCAGCTCTTTTTCTTTTTCCCTGGGACTACCGGACATGTCAGAGCCATGCCTGAGCTCAATATGACCCCTCTCTGGGGCTCGTCAGGAGACTGAGGACAGTTACGCATTATTGCCATCTTTTGTACACTGCGTTAAGGTCCAATAAGACTCCTTACTACAGCAACACAAGGGACATGTTTCCATACCTTCTATAGCTAGGTCCTGTCTTGCATCATGTACTTTTTAATAAAACAAAAAAAAACAAAAAACATATGAACCTTGGACTTACCAGTCCCACAATATTTACTAGGTCAAAACATATTGTCTTTCTCTTTGTAAAATATAAATATATGTTACCCTGTTTTCTCTCACTTATTTACAGTCTTCAGCCACATGTAAATAATTTGAAACCCAGTTTTGCAGATTTAACTTCCACAGGAAGAAGAAGGGATGGCAGACTTATTTAGGGATAGCCATATGCATAAGATAAAAACATATCTTTCCTTATCTGAAGATGCAGCCTCCAAAAGTGTCAGATCATACTTGTCACAATTCACATGCACAAAATAATGGAGTATAACACTAGGCTGCATATAACACAAGGCTGCGCATCTTTACTGAAACTTCATCAGTACTTTAGAATGGATCATCACTCTAACAAGCTTTATAGGTGAAGGATTTTAATATCCACTGTCCTAAATTCAGTATCAATGGAATAAACATCATCTGAAAAGATGAGACCCTACTATGGACTGATTCTGTATCCAGAAATATGATTAGAAAACCAAAATGTAGCATCAATTTACAGTGAGTAATCATCAGTTACCAACGCCTTATCAAGGCAGCTGGCATTATCGCAGTTTCTTGTAGTGACCTGTCACTCACCTCTTATCATCTACAGGAGATCATCAATGAAAATGCCACCCAGGGATTTCAGCGTAGTGGACATGCCATCACCTTAATGAGAGCTTCTTAAATGTGTGCATCTTATCTATTGGCTGAACTCAGTTGAAACACTTTCAGATGTTGATTTTTGTGCATAAAAATAATGCTAGGTTCATTGAACAACTTAGCTTGTCTTAACCTTATTAGAAGATCAGATGAAATGTTTTGCCAGTGCAGTGAATGCATATTGTGTCCCTTCAAGGTAATAATGTCATATAGAAGTAACTGTCTAAGAACCTTTACTACAGAAGGATGCACAAAATCCTATCATGGCTGTAGACACATGAAGAACAGATCCGAACAGGTCCACTACAATTATACAGAGAAAAATATATCAACATTTCACAGCTGTTCACTGTATTTGCTGCATGATCATAAGACATTCTGGAAAGGTATCAATTTGTGTGTCAAAAACAGCCCAACCTCATGAAACCAATACATAATTCTTCTGACTGGCAAACCCCATAATTACAAAGAACAAGAATTTAATTAACTATTTTGTATAGCAGTAATAGCATAAAATGATCAACCTCCACCTTCTCCCTTCCCCTGTAGATAATGTAGAAAACATTTTCCTTCTGTAGCTAACTGTGGAAAAAGAAATGATTTTTCTATGGGATAACATCCAAAACAGATGCACATGCAATCCAATTCAAATAAACCAGTATTGTGGATCATGCATCGGTCTGTTTAAGGAAGATCTAATGCCAGGGGAGAATGCCATCATTGACTCCATTCATAAAGTCTGATTTCAGTTTAGAACTGTTTTATACCTGCTAGTTACTCATAAAGGATATCATACATTTTGACAAAACTGTTCTGTGCATACTGTGTAAATATACAATTTAGCCATTCTGTCTTCACCATATAAAGGTAAAAACATTTTTTTGAAATAAATATTCTTGTTTATTCTCCAGTTACTAGTGACCTAAGAATCAGTTATACATTTGAATAAGAAACAGAGGTGTACAGAGGACATAAAACTTCTTAAGTAATTGACAGTCTTCTGTTCACTGAGCTATTGATCCAGGTTCAGATATCTGAATAGATTCATAACAAATAATATTATAGTGGATCATTCAGAAAAGGAACCAACTGCTCTTTTAGTGCCTTTATATTAAGAAGTTGAAACTCTCCACCTAATTAGTTTAGAGTAAAAAAATCAGCTAAAATGACATTAAATGCATGCAAAGCAATTGTGCATACATTGGACACACTTAAATTCATATATTATGATGTTTGCTGAAACTATGAAACTATATTGTAGTCCTAATGATGAAACTGAATTATTTTGTAATGTTATTATGAAATCAGCATTCCAAATATGAACCAGCAGCTTCATTTCATCGCTATAGTGTGTTAATCCAAATGTTACACATAATCTGAGATGATAGTCTAGATGATTAATACCAAACAAGACATATATGTTTTGCAACTCAATCTAGTTAGACATCCTAGACATGTCATATAACAAAACTATTACTATCTCTGGTTATTATATATGCAGAAGTTTCATAATTTTAGTGACCTGAACAGCATTGTTTTACTTATCATGTACTATTGAATAAAATATCTGTTAACATGCTGTATGGAGTAACACACAAGTATTTCATGTAAAAGGGGCATTAACTTAGTGGGACTTTTCTGAATAACAAAATTCAATACATTAGGAAATAAATGCATGCATAATTGGGGTAATTCAATGCCATTCTGGTGTGTGATAGGCTGAGCTAGAATATTAATTATGGAAGTCAGTGATACTGGAAGATCTTTTTCTGTACACTTGAAATTGGTTTTATTATTACAGGGTTTCTTCTTTTTCTAGAAAAGATGAACCTGCAACAAATTATATGAAGACACTAACATGTCTCGCTGCATTAAATATAATTGGATCATTAAGGGAACACAGAGAATTCTGTACTGTTCCTTATTGTTTCAAATGTTATTTTTAATCGACAGTAATGTTCTATATTTCACACTTACTGAGTTGTTTGAATTTTCTCTGACACAGATCAGATGTTTCTGATATCAGCATCATGACATGCCATTAATATGTAACCAGAGACGGAACAGGATAACACAGCCCCACATCCTGTTCTACCTATAGCCCTTCCCTTCCTTTAACTTACTATCACTTGTAAATCTTTTATTTTCTCTCTTGCCTCAGATGCCTTACAGCAGATGTCACTCACCCTCCCTGTTCTTAGCACTAGAAGCCACTACTCCTTGTCAGCTTTATAACGGCTGTCTCAGATGTTAGTTACATGTCCAGGGGGCTGTGGCTGTCAAGCATTATATAGGTATTAAGTGCCAGTAGAATGAGTGGAGTCAAGGACTCCCAAAGCACAATATATATGAGCAAATGTTGCATGACAGAAACAACTTTCAGCTTCCATCATTAGAACATAGGTGAGGTTAGGAGGGTGGCTTAATGGCTAAGGTATTTGTCTTGCAAACACAAGGTGCAGAGTTTAAGCCTCACAAGGGATAATTGGCTAGAATTAAAATAGCTCGCAAAGGCAGTTAACTTAATACCAACCTATGAACCAATATGTTTTACAGGTCAGCCTGCTCCATCTTCTAAACCAAAGACTGCTAGAGAATGATGCCTCTGTTGGATAGTAAAGTACATTATAAATGTATCTGGAGCCTTAGTTACCATAGAAATATCAAATGCATCTGGGCCCTCAGTATACAGCTGTCATATTTGCTATCACAATGCTTTTATCTCATGGTCTTTGATATATGTAGGCTCCAGAAAGTGCATTTGGAATTCTGGGCTGTAATTTCTTACACTAGCAATCAGGTACAATAAGGTATCAGCAGAATACCACATAAAATGTAACATAAAACCCAAATTAAAGTATACTAATATAAATTACGGTACCCAAACTTTAGCAACAAAAAATAACAGGAACAAGATGATGAAGGAAGGGACCATTGTTAAAGAAATTGCTCATTGCTCACATCAACTAAACTCTGCTAAGGAAACAGCTGAATTGAGAAGACAGGATAATCAGATGGGCTTGTTGACAGAGTTAGTGTTAAGGTTAATGCAATTGATAAGATAATTAAAATTGTCTGTTTATAACCAAAGGCTTCTAATATATTCTGGACAACTGAGAAAAACTGTTAAATAAGAATTTTTAGCATCTTTGGGTTTAGGTCATCACATCCATGTTTTTATATCCATCAAGTGTCTCGAACTCTCCTGTGAGTTCTGCGTAAAAGTATGCTGATTGAATTACTTGGTTTAGACCTTTGTCTTGCATGAAGTCAGGAACAAAGGTGTGATAATTGATAATGCCATCATGGCCTTCATACTTCTTAACCTCCTAGTGCAAGAATTCTGGATAAAGCCAAACATAATGTAGGAACAAAGGTTGGGGCAATTTTTAAATATTGTCCTTTCAAACTATAAAGATGGTAGAATAACATTTTGCATTAAAGTGCATTTTCTGAAGGATGTGAAGTCCGTAACGCAAATGTCTATCATTATTTACTCACTTCAGTCCTTAATGATTGGCCAGAAAACCACAGAATTTATGAGGAATAAAACCAAAAATATAATATCAGGCAAAATCTGGACATTCTGCAAAATTCAGGACAGTAGAGAGATATGATGCCCCTGTGAATGACCACACAGAGGAGAACAGTCTCCCGGTGGTATGACGTCTAGCAAAAAAACTGTCTTACCTGATAAGCAATTTGAATGGTAATGAGAATGTGGGTTTACGGCAATCTTAATCTAGTCTTGTAATATGCAGATCAAATCCCACAAGGGAAGAATAGGCAAATCCTTAAGATATAAGACCTGTTTAGAAAAGCCTGACCATTGTCATTCCTGCCAGCATCAGTTTCTAAAGAACTCAAGCTGGCATGACCGACAAAAGTTCCTGTTAGAAGAATAACAGAGCTCGGAACTCCAGTGATGAGCAAAATAGCCCAGAACATCATGGAGACACACCTACGTACAAATAATATCAACACTGTGTCATTAACTAGCAAATCTTCTGTCATTAAGGAAATAGAATTTCATAATGGTAAGTTTTCTGTTCTCTTCACAGATACATATGATCTCCAATGAAACAGTTCCTTTATGGGGATTAAAGTGCCTCTGGCAAGCCGTTTGATAGAGAATGCTGAAAAAAAGTTGCAGGACCCTGCCTTGATGCTGCAGCAGGAAGATGTTTAACTTGAGAGTAAGGCCCTGGGATGACTTTACTCTCTAACAGAAAGAAGAGACATGCTGTCTTGACTATCCCAGGACCAGTAGGATCATTTTGCATTTTCTCTCTTTTTTGCCTATACATGAACTTGGGCAAAACAGAAATAGAAGGTGAGAGATCATATGGAAGCACCCTGCAAAACAGGAACATCTGTAGATTCTTGCACTGTCTACTGGTATTTAATCCACATGGCTAGACTTTTTAGGTCAAATATTACAATGTCCTCTGCCTGGCCTTCCCCAAATCCTCATTTGCTTGCATCACTAAAGCATTCTTAAGCCAAACACCTAAATGCTGGAACTCCATTCCATCATCATTTTGAGAGATATCAACTCTGAACAACATTTACTTTAAAAAATGAAGAAGCATTATATAGATGCTTTGGCTATGTCACTTAATAACATCTGACATTGCAGTTTTTTATACTAAGGCAAAGTTAGGTTAATCATTGTGGTTTAGCCACCAATACCATATAAGAAAAGACCTTCAAAGTGATAGTAGGAGGGAGGTTTACTTTAAGAAATACAGACAGTATATTTTCAACTTGTATTATGCTAGAGGGAAGGAAAAAGAAATATAAGTTAGGCAAAAGGAAAGAAAAAAAAAATGAGAAGTAATAAGGAGGACTGGTGTGTGACTTGATTAGACTGGTTTGGTTAGATGTTTGTAGCTAATGACTCCTGAGGTGAATTTAGAGTTTCCCATGCTTTCATCTAATTCAAGTAAGAATTACTTACATAAATATATATGTAACTGATTAGTCAGTTTTAATTTTGGATGATTAATTTGGATATTTACGTAATGCATTGCTGCTGGTACTGTGTATTCTGATGAAGTCCCCAATTTATAGGGACAAAAGCACTCAATATACTTTTATATTTTTTGATGTGTTTATTAAAAGTGAGTAGTATTTGAACATTTTAGATGCTTGTTTTCAGTGTGTTTTTCTTGGTTTATTGGTGGTTTTAGCATACTTCACCTGTGATTTTGGTAAAGTATGAATTTTCCTAGGTTGTTACACTGTTTATTATGTGGGGTATGCTTGTTTCATAGATGGCAATTTGCTGAGTGATGGATGTATCCATAACTTTGACATACAATTAGGTCTTTGGAACAGGTGTTAATTAAGGTTTTTTTTTTCTTGCAGAAAAGGAAGATGCAAGAGTTGACATTGCTTGGAAGATACAGCACAGATCACCTCACAAGAGCATACAAGTCATAGAATAAAAAAAGGGCCTGAAAAACATCCAAATAAGAGCAGTCCTTTAAACCTTTGAGACTTATGATTAGATAATGCCGGTATCTTTCTTGCTAGGAAAGTTGCTTAATGCTCTGTACGCCAAGGGGACCAGTCTGGTCTATGATATGTAAATCATCCAAAATACATAACACACATTCCAAGACATCTTCAAGGACAACCTATCCTGCCAACCCAGGAAAGAATATACCACCGCCACCCACCTCTATGAAAAAGTAGCCAAAACTGAAGCTATGCTTCCAATGCCCTATCAAATAGCCTCATCCCTCGCTTCTGTACCATTTCACTCCCTCATTCCGCAAGATCCTAAGGCTCTCCTAACTCCTTCTATGTTTCTATATCATACGCTTATGCTACTGCTCTGAATTAACCAAGTGAAATACTAAGAAATCCAACTTAAATTCACAATCCCCATTATACCAACCACACCAAATTATGAGTCAAAATCTAGCCAATTCTGAGAAACTGCACAATTGAGAGGCATGCAGAAAGTCTCCAAACCCCCCTTCCACTGCAATTACAACCTCGCATGCAATTAACCAGGTGCACAAAACAGTCCTGTGTAACTTTCCAGCTCTGTCTTTAATGATCTACTTCACTTTCCTAGAAACTACCCAACCATTAAACTGCCCAATATATAAGCCTAACCCAGAACATACTGCCATGCCACCTGTCAAATCCTTTGACAGTTTGGGTAAAGGCCTGCCCTGAGAACAACCCACTGTAGACTACAAGTGACCAGCGTGCATGCCTTGTACTGCTAATGGTTACTCACAAGAGCACTACAGAGCCCTAAACTACTCCAGTAAGGGACCACTCACCACCAAATGCAGAACAAATCCAAACTAAATTAACATTAACAAAACAAATAACCCAACCCACCCCATTTCATAACCATATCTTCATATTCTAAATCAAAGACAACTTAATACTAACCAGTGACACCCAACATAACCTGCAATGTCATACCCCCACCCCATTAATGTCAACAATATAGACAAGCACAGGGAAAACTAACAGTTACAGCAAGCACACCATAACATATCCACCATACATCTCTGAACCTCTCCACGCAAAGTTCTGGACCACAGTATAAATAGAAGTAAGTAGCATAAAAGGAAAATGAAGTGCTTGCTGCCAAATTAGGTTGCCACCCTACACATGACAATAAGTTACCCACACTCCATCAAGATTTAGGATAGTAAGCACCAACTGGCACAAATGCAAGTCCCGCACCCCATAACATTTCAACATCCCACTCCACCTCATTGCAAGCAATCTGGACAAAGTAAGAAATAACCATGTAAGTGAAGCACCAAATTATGGCACTTATAAATATTGCTATGACAAACTGAGCAAATTTACATTTGCATTTGCTTGCATTTACTGAAAGTACAAGATCTTACACTTAAGCATCTGTCAATACTTACCTGAATTTGCTTTCACCACTTTCCAGCAAAAAAACAAACAAAAAAAAAAAAAAAAAAATCACTGTTATCAAGCAAATTCTGGCCCTTCCATGACAATCTGTATAATTGAGAGGTATGCTGACGAACTCTCAGGTACCACACCACCTTAGCAGCAACCAGAATCAGCACCATCATCACACCAACTCCTTCCTAACTGCCAAAATTAACCAGCTGACTCTCCAATGTTCAATGAGCCCCCCCCACCCCCTGCACCGGAAGTGGTATGTGGTGTAGAAGTCCATATGAACCTAAAACTCACCAAGCACTTGCTTCCCGCTGCTGTTCATCTTCTGGTGAAATGGGCACCACAAAACCTGTCAGGAATTAATGCAACTGGTCAGCTACATATGCGTGGAAACCACAATGGGTCACAGCTCACGAAAAAAATCAAGGGGAACCATAAAGCAATGCCAATCAATGAGTTAACTGAGGAAAAGAAAACCACATAAAACAACCATGGTGATGAAGAGCAGTCACAAACCTGAGCGCTGAAAACATCTCCTCAATAATTAAGAGGTCACCCTGCCGCCTATACATGTGAGAGTCAGCTAGTGAAAGAAGGGGAATAATGTAAAACCACACGCACACTAAATTCTCTCTCATTAATAGCCATAATGTTACCCCCCTCCACAACAAAACGCCTTACAACATAACCCTACAGTGCCATACACACACACACACACACACACACACACACACACACACACACACACACACACACACACACACACACACACAAACACACACACAACAGACATACTAAGTTAAGCCATAAAGCAAAGCAAGACCACAGGGGTGACAGAAAATGACAAGGCATAAAGCACTGCATTGCATCTAAGATGGCCCGCAATCAAGCCTCCAGTGAGGCACATTAGATTACTAACAAAAGAAGAAGTGATCTGCAACATGCATCTTAACATGAAAGATTCGGTGACCACCTGCCCTAAACATCATCTATACCACTAAACAACATTAAGCCTTAACCCCATGAGCCACTACCTGCTCCATACCCCCCAGCGATAATGAGCCCATAGTAGCACCATTTCTCATCTCCGTTGTAACCTAAAGCATAACCAATGGCCTATTTAACTCAATTAGCCAACTGTACAGCAGCAGAGAGGAACCATGAGCAACCTAGGGACTCACAGCAGCTACAAGCAAATCTTCAGCAACCAATGCCCCCCTATATTTTGACCATATCTCTCAAACTTCTTAGAGCAAGAATTCTGGACAAAGCCGCCAGTAAAAGTGGGACAAAGGCTCAACATTAGGGACAATGCTTAATTATTGCTCTTGCAAACTTAAAAGTTGATAGATTAACAGGCTATTAGCATGCATTTTCTGAAGGTATGAAGTTCGAAACTCAAATGTCTGACATTAATTCTAACTTTAGTCTCTAACGACTTGCTAATAATAGCCAGAAAACTGCAATTTTACAACAACCGGACTCAACACGTCATGCAAAATCTGAACTTTCTGCTCACTGTGAGAACTGCCTTCGGATTTCCTGTTCATTCCTTCTCCAGCATCCGTTAAAGTGCCCTCAGCAGTTCTACTCTGAGTGCTGCACTACCTGCCACTGCAGTAAATACACTCTCTGTAGCTAGCAAAAATCTCTTTTTTTTTTCTTTACCCCCTTCTCCTCCATGCTTAAGAACATGCAGCGTAAAACTCAAATGCCCAATATCCTACTGGAAACCCAGCCCCCCTTGCCTTGCCACAAATCTAACCCCTGCACCTGTCCTTAGCGACGGAATTCAGTGACTCAGTCACTACTGAGAGGTCTTTCTCTGATGGCTGCCATGAAAGCCCACGAAAGAGACAAAAAAAAAAAAACTTCCTTCAACTGTCGCAAGCACCGAACCAGCCCAGGCATCAAATATATTCTCTGCTACCCCCCAAAATATCTATTTATTACTAAATATGTCCCACTCAGACTTGGTACCCATCATCTAAACCACTGGCCTAAACAGAGCTCCCTGACAAGAAAAGGCAACCATACTCTTCAAACTCTTAACCGGAACTTTCGCCAAAGTCATAAATAAATGAATTGCCCACAAGTAAACGCTTCACCATTGCTCCCAAGAAATTTAGTAGATATACAGAATAACAGGCTGTGCACTAAAGTCAAAAGTTTTACCCTTCATTACCCCCATACTCACCTCCACAGTCACCACTAATAACCATAGGCCTTCCTTACCGACCACGCTCTTACCTGTCGTCATGGACATACTCTTGCTCTGTAGCAAGTTCATGCCAAATGTGATTGGTTGACCCAACTACACTAGCCTAAACCTCCTAAGCCCCTCCCCATCATTGTCTCATTTCCTCCCAACCATCCCTGCCTCCACTTAACCCTTTCACCTTCCCAACCCACTTAACTCCCCCTAATATTAACCTAACCCCACCCCCATGAAGATGTCCCGGGACAACTTATTTTGTTGCCAGATTTCATTTATTCATATATGTCAGTCTCAGAATGAAAACATTTAACATTTTAAAAACATAAAACGTGTACTCATGTACTACAAGGAAATTCAAGCTAAGTCTTCAGAATTAGTGATTGTTTTACTGTTGTCAGAGCTGCCTTGCTGGAGATGATCCCTTTTTGTTGCTGGCTTACAATTTAAAGACATTCACCTCTCCCCTTACTCTTTATCAGTCAAGGTTCCCATGGGCACTTCAGCTGGGGAAAGTGTCTTTCATTGCTTGGAATGTCATTGAGATTAATATCTACATTATGTCATTCTTATGCCTTGTCCCTATGTTTCATGCATTTTGCTATTTCATTTATTTACTTATTTATTTATTTTATTTCCTTATATTTTTTTTTTAGCAAGGTAGAGCTCTGATCACAATAGACCATTTTCAGGTGCAGCTTGGATGGAACAGCAAAAATAATAAAAAAACAACAATGGAAAGAAAGCACACAGGTTATTAAAATATGTTACAATACATACATACTATGCATAATGAGATTAGATAGAAATCATGAAAATGTTAGCACAATCTGTAAAGGCATTGCAGTATGCAGGGAATATGCAGTATTTTCAAAGGGGTGAGAAGAAAGAGAAGATAAAAGAGGGGAAGGGAGGAGGGGTGATTGAATGTTACAGGATGTAATGCGTGCTGCCTAAAGAGTATAAGGAATTGGATACAGGCTCTGCTAGAGATTAGGTGATGTGACTTGAGGGAAAGGACTTAAATCATATTCCTAAATTCATGAAAGTAGTTCTGTCTTTGTAAAGCACATTTCAGTTTTTGCCTAAATTTCATCTGCCCGGTAGTGCAATAGAGGTATGAATAAGTAATGCATCATTAACATAAAGTAGAATAGCAGTAAGATTAAGTCCTGTAGTTTATCGGTAATATTAAATTACAGATCCTTTATTTCTCTGTGCAAAGTATACTTTAGGAAATCCATAGAAGATTTCTGAGGTCTCTGTACATCTCTCTGAGTGAAACATAAATGATGGTTCTTGTGGTTGAGTTCCACTTCCTAGTGTTGAACTCTCTGATTACTGTTTTCCATAAGAAATTAGTAGTGGTGCAGTTTCTAAGAGTGCCTGCAGTGAATCCTTTTGTTTTTGGAAATTCTTCATTCTTTAGTATTTGTTTAAGATCAGGGGTGTGCAGGGCTTGCCCCAGTTTACTTGGTGCAGGGGGTCTTGCCCGTGTGCAAAAATCTCTTTAAACATTTCCATTAGACTGGGCTCCCAACAAACAGAAATGAGTGATTTGAGACCTCCTGAAGCTGAACATAGAGGACTCATAGGTGAAACTATTGTTTTGTGACAACTAATTGCCATCCTAAAGATGTATTTAGATATTTAAACTATGAATGTGTGTGTGAACACCGAACACCTCATACCCGTAATACCAGTTCAATTACAGTACAGTTTTGTTTCATTAGAAATAAGCTCTGTATGCATGTTTGTGCATATGTATGTATGTATGTGTGTTTTTATTAATTTTTTTTCATTTGTTAATGAAGGCAGTCTATTTGAGCCATTAGCCCCTTTACAGGGACAGTCTAGAGAGAAAAACATCAACTGATATTATTACAGCAAAGTACAAATAAAAACACAAATGTTTACATAATATCTAGGTATCTACAGTGACATTATGTCTGAGACAGAGAGAGGTAAAAGGAGTCATATGAGTTTATTCGATAAACTCTGCTACTGTGCATTTGATTTAGTTGTAGAGGTTAATGCAGTACTATAGCTGAGCATATGCTGGTGATACATTTAGCCAAAGAGATAAGTGAAAGATAAGGAAGCTAGTTTTGATGAGATCTAAACTGCAAGAAGTTGTTAGTATTAGCAGGGAAGCTCTTAATGGCTACATGAATAAATTGTTAGATATATTTTAGGGGAGAATGTATATAATACAGACTGGGGTAGTACAGATGAGGTGGTTAGGTTTCTGTGCAGATGCAGATATGTTACTTATATGAGGTTTGTTTACATTTGGTTATACCATTCTTTCATTTTAAATTGTAGTGTGTCATGATTTTGTTTTCCTTATCTGATAAGAGCTTTCTTTTTTTGATGCCTCCCTTGATCTTCTCCTATATGAGCTTTCCATGCTTCACTCAGCTCCTCAACCAGCAACTCTTTACTTTGCTGTAATAGTCAACTCCTCCCTGGTTAGATCTGACCAAAAATGAATTGCCATGGAAATCCACATCTTAACCACACCCCCCGCACAGGTAACCACCATGAAAAACTTCTCCAAAGCTGACTTTGGGCTCCTAAAAACAGAGGTGGCTAACTTCACGGCAGTGATGTCAATGGAAAATAGATGCACGACTGCATTATCAAACACCAATGCAATGTACGAACACGTACATAAATGCATGGAACTAGTCATACCCAACAAAACCAAGATGCTCTCCTCCAAAAAAAGGAAACCTATCTGGTGGTCCCCTGCCATTAACAAACCCTAAAACAGAAGGAAGAAACTGCTTCAGAAAAAGGTGAAGTCCCAAGACTGGAAAAACTCCCTTATTAGCCTCAACAAAAAGTTGAGATCCCTCATCAAAACATCTAAAGCCAACTATGAAGGCAGAATTGCAGCAGACGCTAAAAACAACCCCAAAGCTTTCTATAGTTATATCAAGAATCTCCACGGCAATACCCAGGTTTGCTCTAAGTTACGGCACAATGGAACCTCCTATACTGAGCCAACAGGTATTGCCAACATACTGGCTGACAGATTCAGTACCAGCTTTACCCCTCCCACCCCCACTAAAGGACCAATCATAATACCGAAGGAATGCCAGGCACCCAGCATTACTGCAAAACAAAGATGCCAGGAATACAGCTTCCATGGGACCCAACAATATCCCTGGATGTGTTCTACATAAAATACAAAGTGAACTGGCACTGCATCTGTGTGCCCTGTTCAATCACAGCCTCACATCAGACTTTGTCCCTACTGAATGGTGCACTGCTACAGTCATCCCTCTCCATAAAGGCGGAGTGACTACAGACCTGGGAATTATCACCCCATTAACCTGATGAGTCTGATGTGTAAAGCTATGGAGTGCATCATCATGGACCTAATTAACAAGGACATAGGGAATCTCCAAATTCTAGAGCCCTTGCAATTTTGTTTTGTGAAAGGTAGATCATGCCTGCTCAACCTGGTTGACTTCTTTGAGTCAGTCACCAGAGCTGTGGATGAGGGCAAGGCAGTTCATAAAGCCTACCTTGATCTGGCCAAGGCCTTTGATACCATTCCCCCTTCAGGAATCATTGATAAACTGACCAAACTAGGCATCGATACCTATATCACTAGGTGGGCTCCAAACTGGCTCACAGATAGAGCCCATAGTGTGGAAGTAGCGGAATCCAAGTCAGAGTGCTGACCAGTCATGAATGGAATCTTACAAGGATTGGTCCTGGGTCCTCTCCTGTTTGGCATCTACTTCTCAGAAGTCCAGGCCAACACGGTGTGATTCTGGCTGACCAAGTTCACAGACAACTCCAAGTTTGGCAGCCATTATTATCTCCCCTAGTGATGTAGACATCCTACAGAAAGGCCTCACTGAGACCAATGACTGGTGTCAAAACCATGGCCTTAAGCTTAATGTTAAAAAATGCGTCATCATTCCCTTTGGGAAAAACTCAGCTCCCACTAATTACCATATTGATGGGACTGCACTGAACACTGAAGCCATTATAACAGTTCTTGGGGCACAGGTTGACAGCAACCTCTACTTCGACCACCACATTGCCACTGTGGTCAGAAAGTCCTTCTATGTGGCACATCTCATTACCAAGGGTTTTGCATCTAGGAAGAAAGAGGTCATCATCTCTCTCTACTCTTCCTTCATTAGGTCAGTCATCGACACATAGGACAGCTGGAAAGGCCACAAAAGTACTTCATGAAGAGGATCCTAGGCCTTAAACACATGTCCTCCATGGACAGACTCAAAAAACCTAGCTATTCTCATATCATTTACTAAGAGGCGATCCCTGCTTGACTTACAAAGCCATGTCTAACCCAGCTCTGTTAGAAATGCTACATCTAAAGAAATCCCAGTCCCTCCGCACCACATGTTCCAGAGACCTCAACCTCATTACCACAATCAACAGAACATGCTGGAGGGACAGGTTCATAACCCAGAGACTGCCCACGCTATGGAATGGACTTCCCATACATGTCAAGCAGTGCATTTCAATGAACCTCTTCAAGAGAAATCTTGATGAATGGATGGGAAATTGAAAGGTAAACCCAGGATTATTCCAGTGGCTCTACTTGATAGAGGTACAGGGAACTAACGTCGGATGGCATGATACCAGGATACTTCTATGGGCTAGGCTTGTAAAGGCTCCAGGGTCATTAGCCTAGTACACACCTATGAACCAATGAACCTATAAGCAATGTATCCCAGTTTTCATAATTTTCCTTAGCAGATATTGACCACATTTTTGCATCTCTTATTAGTAATGACTTTGTCCATATCCTAATCAAATCAGACTATTTTTATCTCCTGTAAATCCGTTACTTAACACTGGGCTTGATACCTCATTTATTTTTTTTTATTTCACAAGCATCATCTTGATAGTCATTGTATCTTTACCAAAAACATGCTATTCGAAATGCAAGCTAGCTTTCACTTAAAACCCAGCACTCTGTGTATCAAATCTTTTTTTTTTATCTTTAAGATGGTGTAACTTCATAGACAACATATTAGAGATTCGGGTGTAGGAAGCGACCTCCAGCACATTCCTGTGATCATTTGTGTTTGTTTTTGCCAAGACAATATAAATGGCGAGGAGAAGCTGAATGGTGGGAAAATGGCAGTGTGTCAATGTAGTCTTAAAACGGTTAGAGTACTCCATGGTAGTTATACTGAGCACTCCCATGGTGCATTTAACTCTAGAAGAGTTATTTGTGTTCAGTATGCTTCAAATCTTCAAAATCTTGCAAAGAACCAAAAGCAGTGCAAAAACAGAATTATATATCCGTAAGATCAAGTACAAATATGTTGCTGTGTAGGAATTTTCACAATACCACCTTAAATATGAGGACGATACCACCTTAAATATGAGGACTGCAGATACTAATCCTTAAAGGCATGTGGAAGGTCAAAACACTCTTAAATATTTTGAGAAGAAAAGAACACACCAAAAATTATTTTTGATTGAGCTTCTGCTTGCTGTACTCTGTATATAGAGGTCAGCAACCAAACAGAATAAATAGTCCTTTTTGTGCCTGACCCACAGCAAGTTATGGAAAATAAAGTTGTACAAAAAATAACAGAATTTTTTTTTTATTTCTTAGGCTATGTTTTTTTTTCGGTGGCATTTTTATTTCTTTCCATTTTCTTAGATAGCTTCAGTCAAATGAGTGGCAGTTGGGTGGTTTGTTATTGTTTCTTTCATAATGTGCAGCTGATAGTTTATGCATTTACTTTTAACATACAGTAAATCAAGACTGCCCACACAAGAAATGTTATATGCAGGTGTAACAGGATGCTCCCATTGTACCTCTAATTATTCCTTTTATTTGATGATATATTACCAGACAATATTTTGTATAAATTAGATACATTACATCAACAGACATATTAATAAAACTATGTGTTGATAATTGCTATTTTGCATCACCCTTTGCATCAGCTATATCACACCAATATTGTAAGAGATGCCTGTTCATGGATAACTGGAGGACACTCAAACTCAAAAATAAAGTAATAGAATTAATTTCATCTCATTTCAAAGCCTCCAGCAATCTTCTTCTAAGAAGCAGGCTATTTGAGAAACCAGATTAGATACAGGCACATTATCTTGTTTAAGTTCTAGGTTTGATCTGGTACTATTTTTTAAAATGAAATCAAAATTAATTAATGTCACAGATCTGGTGTTATTGCTAAAATTATCTCAACAGCAATTAAGTTAATAGATAAGGACCTGAAATCCTTCATTTCATACTAGAATGAGAGTTTGTCCTTAA
>NC_056745.1:1050202493-1050226315 GCF_019279795.1 Protopterus annectens | reverse complement strand
AAACCCAGCCGGAAATGGCCTCAAGCTAAATGCCAAAAGTGTATAGTCATCCCCTTTGGCAAAACAAAGTGCCCACAAATTACCACATAGGTGGAAATCCATTAAGTACAGAAGAAGTAATTAGGGACAACTACGTGGCCAAAGCGGTTAGAAAAACATTTTATATAGCCCACCTAATCATGAAAGGATTCACATCTAGATCAGGGGAGGTCATCGTGCCTCTTTACTCATCCCTCATCAGGCCCATAATTGAGTACAATGCCCCTTTTGGGTTGTACCTTACCAGACACCTGCAGCAACTGGAAAGACCCCAAAAGTACCTCACCAAGAGGATCAAAGGGCTCAAACAGATGCCATATGCTGCCTGGTTAAAGAAACTCCAGCTCTACTCAGTGGCACACCGCCTGCTCAGAGGCGATCTGTGCCTGACGTATGAAGCCATGTCCAACCCGAATTAATGGGCATGCTGCACCTCAGAAAATCCAAATCCCATCGAGCCACGCTACCGAGAGACTTGAACCTCAGCACTGAAATAAATAGGACATGCTGGAGGGACAGATTCATAACCCAGAGGCGCCCTTCACTCTGGAATAAAATCCCAGTCCAGGTTAGGCAGAGTCCCTCATTGACTCTCTTCAAGAGGAATCTTGATGAGTGGATGGGAGATCGTAGGTTTACCCCGGGTATCACTTCTGTGTCACTGTTAGATAGAGGCACAGTATACTAACCTCGAAAAAGGGCATAGCAAAATTAATTTAAAATGGGTGGCGAAAGCCAAACACACTCTGGCTAGGCTTATAAATGCCCTAGGGCAGATAGCCTAGTATATACCTATGAACCTATGAGTGTTCTGAATGGCTACATTATCCGCCATGCTGCCAGATTTAAGATTCTGAGTTGGCTGTGCAGGATCTGATTGTTTTGTTGGGTCAGTAAGTGAGGAATTTAAGGCAATGTCCAGGCTGGACCTTGAGACAAGTTCTTTAGGATTGGGTACCAGTGCTGGTGTGGCCAGTATCATTTTTGGCTTTGCTTGTCTGACCTTTAGGAGTACCTTGGGGAGAAGAGGCAGTGGAGGAAAGGCATATACTTTTAGTTTTTTCCAGCTGAAGGATAAGGCATCCACTTCCCATGCTTGTTTGTAATAAGTCCTTGTGCAGAATCTCTGTAGTTGGCAGTTGTGAGGGGAGGCAAACAGATCTATGTCTGGGCATCCCCATTTCCTTGTTATCATGCTGAAGACTTGTGGATCCAGTTTCCACTTGTGGGGATCCATGAGGTTTTTGCTTAGTTCGTCTTCCAGAGTATTTATCTTTCCTGGTAGGAAATGTGCTTGCAGGTGAACTTGATAAGTCAATGCTGTGTCCCACAAAGTCATGGCTTGTCTGCAGAGGGGGTAGGAATGTCTGCCTCCCTGCTTGTTTATGTACCACATGACTGTAGTATTGTCCGTCTTTATCAGTAGTTGTCCTGGATGAAGTAGATCCTTGAAAGCTGTCAGGGCATTTTGAACAGCTAGCATCTCTTTTTGATTGATATGAAGATGCATCTGGCTTGCGGGCCATGTGCCCTGAATACATTTTTCTGCCATGTGGGCCCCCCAGGCATAATCTGATGCATCCGTTGTTAGTGTCTGCCTGGCTGTGGGTAAAGTGAATGGCTGTCCCTTGTTGTGGTGACAGGCCTGTGCCCACCATCGAAACTCCTGTTGCAGGCAGGGAATGAGTGTAATTAATGTTTCCAGGCTGTGGCAATGTTGAGTCCAAACACATTTTAGATACCATTGTAGTTTCCTCATATGCAGTCTGGCATATGGAATTAGCAGAATGCAAGATGCCATGAAGCCCAAAGCCTGCAGAATTTTTCTTGTAGATAACTGGGTCTTTGTTGCCAACATTTTGAAGTAAGAAGTCAGTTGCCTTTGTTTGTCTGGCGTGAGCTAAGCCATCTGGGCAGTTGTATTTAAGCTTGCACCCAGGAATATTATCTCTTGAGAGGGTACAAGTTTTATTTATTTTTGTTTACTGTGTACCCTAGGCAAATTAGTAATCTTTTTACAAACGCCAGATGCTTTAGTAGAATATCCTTGTTCTCTGCTTGAATAAGGCAGTCGTCTAAGTAAGGATACATTTGAATTCCTCTTTGTCTGCAAAATGCAATTACTGGTGCCAGGCATTTTGTGAAGACCCTGGGTGTAGTAGATAAGCCAAAGGGCAGTGCAGAGAATTGGTAGTGCATTGAACCAGCTATGAATCTGAGGTATCTTCTGCAAGATTGTCTGATTGGGACATGCAGGTATGCCTCTTTTAGGTCCAAAGTTACAAGCCAAGCCTTCTTGCCCAGCATGGGCAGAAGCTGCTGCAAAGTCATCATTTTGAATTTCGGAACTTCCAGAAATGTGTTTAGAATAGACAGGTCCAGTATTGGTCTCCAGGCTTTGTCCTTTCTGGGTACCAAGAAAAGTCTCGAGTAAAATCCTTGTCCCTGCTCTTGCTGTGGTACTCGCTGAATGGCCTTCATGTCCATGAGGGATGAAACTTGCTTTTGTGCCTCTGCACATTGATTGTATGGCAGGTCTGGCATACATTTTGCCCTTGGCAGGGTGTGAAAGTGGAACCTGTAGCCCTGAGACACTATATTCAAGACCCATTTGTCCTGGGTGATCATGTGCCAATTTTGTGAAAAAAGTGCTAGTTTTCCCCTAAGGGGGCTGCCAAAAGATAAGTGCTTGGTGCAGGCAGAGGAAAGTCATTGGGACTGTTTCCTGTATAGCTGTGATTTGTCTTCTCTGCTTTTGGAGGTAGAAGCACCCCATTGTTTAGGCCTGTATGAGCCTTGGGGCTGGGATCTGCCTCTGGGGTGTCTGTATCTGCCTCTTTGTGGCCTGTCTGACACTGGAAAGGACCAATTCTTTCTGGGCCAGTTCCTGCTAAATCTGGGTGGCTGCACCTGTAAGAAGTCCTTAACTGTCTGCATAGATTTTGCTTTGTCCTCCATTTTCTTCAACACCTCCTCTGCTTTAACACCAAAGTATCATACTGTAATGGAGCATCTAATAATTTTGCTTTAACATGATCAGGCAGATTCTGTTCCTTTAGCCAAGCATGCCTGCTAATGACAGAACCCGTAACAGCAGACCTGCAAGAGGCCTCCAGAGAATCAAAACCACATTGCAAAGTATGCCTTCCCACTTGTTCAGTTGCATGCAATAAATCCTGCATTTCCTTGTTTTCTACGCATTCAGAATTTGTTAATATTTTCTGTTTAAGCAGTGACATTAAGTACTGCTGATATTTAAGCATATGAAATTGACAATTTAAAGCCCTCTCAGCCAAGGTAGCAGAAGTGTAAACCTTTTCCCCCATCTGTCCAGTGCCCCTGAATCCCTATCAGAGGGGATAGGGTTTTTTGCAGTGGAAGCCTTGACCCCTTTGGGACCTTGAGAAATAGTTTCTGGGTCAGCAGCAGGGTTTTTATAAAGAAATTTATGTGAATATGGAACCCTGTAGTATCTGTCTGGTTTAACAGGAGCTGGAGGTAAGGAGTCTGGAGAAAGGCCGGACTCTGAAAATACATCATCTACAATGTCTAGCACAGGGAGAATAGCAAGAGGCCTGTGCTGAGGAAGTAAAAGAAAATCTCTAAGCCTTTTCTTTGATTCTGAATAATCTTGGCTCTCCCAGTGGAAGTGCTCCCTCATGGTATGCAGGGTTTCCCCAAAAGAATAATCCTCAGGAGGAGAGGCTGAAGGGATAGATTCTTCAGCAGCAGAATCCTCATAGGAAGGAAGAGAGTATCCCTGTTCAGAAGAGTCATAAACTATATCAGGCAGCACAAAATAGGGCTAGGAGTGCATTCAAACAGGGGCTGTGTGTAGAATTACATTTTAATTCACTAGGAAGACTTATCTTACCAATGAAGCAAAAAATGCAGACGAAAATGCAGGCAATCCAAACTTTTCAGTAGTCCCTCAAACAAATGCAGTTGACAGGATACACGTACCATGAAAAGGAGTTCCACACACCACATGGATTTTATTAGGTTGAGTGGGCTGGGTAAGGCAGGTTTGACATCACAATGTGGGAGGAACACTGGCTCTTCTATACAGCATGCAAATCAGGCAGGGATTACATCACTTTGGGGGAGGAAACATCCCAATAGCTAGAGCAAGAGCAGATGGCAGATGTGACATCATAATTTCAGAGCCAGCTACAGGTTTTTCAAGTTGGTTTGCAAAGTGAAACAAAAACAGTATCGAAAGCTAGGAAGAAGAACAAGTAAAACAGTTGAGTGGGTTATTTTTTTAAAGCTGCAATGGTGATTTTTTTTAAGCTTTATCAAAGAACAGGGACTGGAAGAGTCAGCAGGTTGGGGAATCTGCTTTAATATCTTGTTGTTTTCCTTTAACATTCACTAAACACACGGATATTGGCAACAATCTTGCAGACATGTTCGGTGCACGTATTCCCCTCCTTCTCCCCCACCTTTAAAATATTTATCCCAGCTGGATGTAACCTCCCTATCATCTCACATGTCCAGGTGAGGGCCGCCCTCAGCAGAGAAGAACACACAGCATCACTGTGACCTTGTGGTACCCCTGGATGTGTGCTACCGGCACTCCGAGAGGACATACAACCACATATAACACTGATAGTCTATCTTGGCCGTACTACAGGATATGTACCTGGACAGTGGCATACAGCAACAGTGGTCCCACACCACTAAGGGGGCACCTTGACTGACCCTGGGAATTACCACATCATATGCATAATGGGCCTGGTCTGCTAAGCTATGGAATTATGCAGTATGGGATGCATATGCAGTGACATCAGGTACCTGCAGACACTTGTTCCCAGCCAGTGTGCCTTTGGGATGGGCTGATCCTGACTTTTGAACCTGGCTGACCTTTCAAAGCAGTCACTACAGCCATTGCTGGGCCAACGCACAGACAACTGCTGCCAGGATCATGGCCTAAGACTGATTGACATGTAATGTATGGTCATCCCCTTTTGGTGGAACTACGTACACACAACATATCACATGGACATACCTATGGATACAGACCTATGACACATTTGGAGGGTTCACAGTATGCACACTATTAACCTGCTACTTTGCATTACCTCTGTTTGTCGCAGCTGGTTGTGTTACCACAGCTTCTGCTTGCTGCTGCTACTGTCAGTGCTGACAGCTTCGGGTGACAGAGTCACAGTGTCTACTTTTTTATTTTATTTTTTTTTGCTCTCTCTCTCTCTCTCTCTCACTTCTCGCTCTCCCTCTGTCTGCTTACAGACAATGCAATGAATGTATTGCATGTGGGGAGTGTTAGCACTGGATGCTTTTGTAGGTATCTGCATAGGTCCATGTGATGGCCTCTGCACCAGTTGTAAGCCAGCATTTGCTAATTGCATACAGCCAGTTGTGTACTGATTGCAGTTCTCACTGTGATTTCAGGTCAGTGCTATAAAAGGGTATGTGGGATAGGCATTGCCCTTTCAGATTGTGAGGGCGGGGACCATGCTGGTATGCTGTGGACAGTGTTCTGTGAGTGTAAAGGTTAGTATCTCTCTCATGATTCAGGCTGTGTTGTATATTCACAATTCTCCATTCCTCTCTCATGTTCCCTGTAGCAAGTGTGTATGCACATTGACTCCTACAACTATATATATATATATATATATATATATATATATATATATATATATATATGTACATATGCATACATATATATATGTACTTTAACTGACCTTATTATCTACAAGCTGCCAACTAGCATGGCTGTTTCTGTTCACACACTACTATTATGGAAATCCAGTAGTTTTGACAGTAATTTTAAATGACATGCTTTGTGTACTACACATCCTATATTCCCTTTACATTCATCCCTACTATTACATGTTATATTTATTTTAGCACAATGTTTTTGTATAAGAGTCATGGCTTAGTGGTAGGTCGTACAGACTAGTGTTTCCTGGGTTTGGGACTGACAGTGGGATTTTATTTTGCTTTTGAACTGAGTACAGGACCTGTCAATCAAAGTGACTAAGGCACTTTTAAGCAGTTGTAACCGGGTTAGCGCTGGTTTGCGTGGAGCTCACGCATGCGCACTGGCGGTTAGCTCTGTGCACACAAGCGCCACCCACTTACAACCGCTTAACGGTGCTTACTCTGGCGCACACCTGCGATATTTTCTTTGAAAGAAAAGAAAATGGGGAGACAGGACAGTGGTGAAAAAGGGGTCACAAAGAGGGTAAGACAGAGGGAAACAAGCTTGGGATGTGCAGGAGGGATGTAGGTAAGGCCCATAGCTGCCCATTTCTTCATCAGCAACAGCTGTGCATATGTATGTAATTTGGTGAGACATTTGAAACCTTCCACCCCTGAGAGAGGTGTCAGGACAACAATAATACTTGTTGTACAGCCAATTGTAATTGATAGGTTCCATGTCCAGCAGACATGTGTGCAGAATGGGCAGTTATGTATGGGGCAAAATTTTTTTGTGGGTACAGAGTGCCCTTTTTTTTTTTTTTTTCAGGTGAGAGTGGTATGTCAGGTGAAGGAAGTCGGTACAGCTGGGGAGGTAGGTTGGGTAGGTAAACAGACAAGACAAACAAGATGCATACAGGGGCGGTGTATGACACATGTGGGGGCGTTACACAATTGACGGGGACGGAGGTTTGGATATCCAGAGCCCATGAGCCCACAGATGGCAACAGTGGAACTGATATTCCCACCCATAGGCAGTTGCCACTGTTCCTTCACTACCCAGGACGGGGCTGTGCTGGGGGATGTGTAGGCGGGGCAACAGGCATGCCCGTTAGTTGCACCACCCGTGCCTCGAGCTGGCGTAGGGGCTCAAGAACAGAGTCCTGAATCTCCCTGCGCACCACAGTCCGGACGCTACGGAGGGTGAGTGGTGGTTCTCCTCCGGCCAAACTTGCAGAGGGGGGCGAGCCCCATCCCCTGCAGCGCTTCCACATGCAGGTGGCACAGGGCCACCGGAGGAGGGTCCGGACTCAGCACTAGTGCCAGGTGCACTCGCCAGCTGAGGTGGTAGAGGTGGGTCCGCTGGAACCCGCCTTCCCTGTCGTCCTATGTTTTGCATTATGTCATGACAGTTTGGGTTAGTGACATATAATACCATTCACAATTAGTTGTAACAGCATGCATTAGTATTCCCATTAACCAAACACCCAGATATTCACACCATTGAACAGCGTGCATAACACAATCATAATTTGAACAGAAATACACAGTCCAACAACATGTAGGGTTAATTGATGGCAACAGGCCATCAGGTGCAGATGTATGAACAGGGCAGATGCATCAACGGACATGCAAATATATATGATCCAACAGGACAAACGTCCAGGGGTGTAAATTGTAATTGCACATACCATTTTCACGTGGAATGGGTTATATGTGGTTATAGGGTGGGGTAAAGAAAGTAATATTAACACCTTCGAATAACAATACATATGCTGTACATTTCTAATTGCTACAGTTATATACACACTACTGTTCTAACTACAGTTTCCTATATGATAACTATTTCAACTTGGTGATAGGACTGTTACTGCAACATCAATATACATTTTAGTGTTCTTTATACACATTCATATCTAGCTTTGTTCAGCTACATCATCCTGCTACATTTGCTTTATATAGCTGTAGACAAGTGTGGATGTTTGGTATATCAGACAATCATCCTATCTGCATATTTCAGACTGAGAGCAACATATCCAGATTTTGGGATACACATTCCAGATGCAGCAACACTTTGAACAGATTTCGCTGTTTGGTTTTGAATCTCACATGCATTTCATTCTGTCTTGACTGCAGTATACTTTATTCAGGGGTTATTACTACTGTATTGCTGGATTCATGACACTTTCTCACACTCTCTCACTTGCTTTCATTTTACTATTCAGAATGGTACTTACTTCTAGGCTTTATTGACATGTTTTACCTGTAGTTATTACAATCCTTTCCAGCAGTCTCACTTCTGTCATGTTTCAGTACTTCCACAGGGATATATTTCACACATGTGATTTCATCATCTTCTGCAGCTATACTTTTCAGCCTGCTGCAGGTTGTGTACTATTTTCTTACAGGTAGGGCATTTTTATTTCAGAATATATGTCAGACAGTTTCATTTTTCGGTTTAACTTATAGGCTGAAACACACTTTTGTAATCAAGCAAGACTTGCAGACACTTTCACACTGTTACTTGCAGATTTTATTCCTTACTGACTACACTGCACTCTTTTGCTGACTGTCATACGTTTATATTTCTTTACAGTTACTGGTAGTGGATTACTGACCTGCCTGGTGGCGCAACCGCACCAGCCTATCACCATAGGCTCTGCGGTTCGCAGAACAGACACCTGCAGCTGTAATATAAATTAAGTAATATTGGAATACACATATCCATAATATCAGCTAGTTTAATTTCTTACATACATAATTAAATGTTACTTACTCAGTAGTGGGGCATTGGGTGTTTGCCGGGCCTCCTGGATCCAAAGGTTCAGTTGGTCCTGCTTGCGTCTCTTCAGGTCTGCATGGTGGTGATGGACCTGCTCACCAGTCCTTGGAATCCCTGTGGCACTGGTGAGATCATGAGCCAACCGGTCCCACGACTCGGCCCTGTATGCTCCTCAGAGGACCTGGCCCTTCATGAGTTGGGCCTCATGATTATGGACTAGGAGCCAGACCATGTACCTGGACTCCTCAACACCCCACCTCTGTGCTCGGAAGCAACTACCCTCTCCTACTCCTGTCATTCTGCCTGCAGGTCAGTTCTACAATCGTTTATGTTGTGTATTCCCGCCTATGGGGCTTATATAGTCTGTTTTTCCCGCACATATCTGTGATTGGCCATTTTGGAATTGTATCAACTTCAGTAAACCTGCATTGTCATGCTGTAGTTTCTATTAATTCCCATATATTAGCTATTATTGCATTTCTAGGTACTGCTGTCATGGCTTAGTGGTTCTGTACCTTGACTATGGTGTATAGTATCCTGGGTTCAAACCTGGCCACTGCTTTTTATTTTTCATGACTGTCTAGACATGCTGAGGGGTGTGTCTGTGTAAAGGCAGTTTTGATACGGCTTGCTCAACGTTGCCCGTCGGTTAGCTTGTTTGCGCGGTGCGCAGCTCCGCACAAATGGGGTACGCTGCTTTAAGCCTCATTTGGCTATCGGCACACATATTACACTCAGCTCAGTTAGGGGCACATAGATTTAGCGTGTTAGATCACTGCTCAGCTACGGGCACTCATTTTGCACCAGTTAAACCACTGCTCATCTACGGGCAGATGCACTCACTCTGTTAAACTGTAGCTCAGCTATGAGCACATCTGGCATTTTTTATTCTTTTGTTACCTCACATGTCTTCAATATAAATGGGCTATTTCATTACATTTTACATAAATTGTGGTTTTATGTGTACATATTTGTCAGGGACTTGTTTCCTGTTTATTTTGAATAAAAAAATTGGTGTTGTGGGGGTTTGAACCATGAATGGCTGCTCTTCAGCCAACATCTCTACCGCTACGCTATTGCTTCCTGGCTTATTTTGCATATTTAGTTCTTATATGCTTTCCCACTGACTGCTAACTGTAGCTGCGCTACGGGCACCCCCGCGCAAACGAGCGCACTCACGGTTAAACATTTTTACAATTTAAAAAATATATAAAACGTGTTTATTTATATGTTTTCTGTTCATAGTCTGTGGGGGCATGTGTTGTGTTCTGTTTATTCACATTTCCATGGACTCTGTCGTGGGTGTTTACTTTGGGTACTTTTCCTCTTCTGGGGGCGTGTCCACTTACAGGGCTCGGCCTACGGACACGCACCCTACTGTCTTACATGGACCGTGTTGGCCTTAAGTGTGATTCAGCATGCTCTCATTAATATGCAGAGCATGCTAACATCACTCTGTTTAACTGCAGTCTCTGTGTATGAGTAATAACTCTTACACGGAGGCTTCGTGAATCCTGCCCTATATAACACCTGCATTGAAAAAGACACATCTAAAAGATAAAACCTAAACAAACATGAACCTAAAAACTAGCCCTGTAGGTCTTCCTGACTGTAACCTTGAATTTCACCTGTCCAGTTGCTGCATGATACTTGCCAGGTCCTATTTACAAGCCATGCAGCTAGAAGATTACATTAATATCTAGTTGTTCAAATTTATTGATCAGTACTTTGTGCAGGACCCTATAAAAGACTAAAGATAAATCTATATAAATTATATCACAGCATGATTTTTCACTTACAGCTGTTGTTATATTACTACAGAACATCATGCTACAGGTAATTATAGATCTATTTTCAACACTTGCATGCTGATATATGGTTTCAAGTACCAACATTTCCATTTCTGACAACAATTTATCCAAAATAGCCTTCTCCATTATTTTTCCATAATATGAAAGTAAATATATGTAACTATATAACTCTAGGTTTATCTAATTCTACTTTCCCTTAAGATGGTTTAACAAGTGCATGTCTGAAATCTTGAAGAATCTCACCATACTTAAAAGACCTAATTAATAACAGATATAATGGTACTGTAAGTTCATACTGAAGAGGTCTGTATCATTATTACTAATTCTGCTCCCTCACTATGTTGATTTTTGTGTCCATTTGGCATAGTACTTTTTTCAGTATAGTCTAATGTAATTGGATGTTACTAGCAAAAATTATCTATCTCCTCATCCAACTCATTAATATATGTAACAACAGTTTTCTAAACAGTTGCAATTACATAAATGCAATCATTTTCAGTAAATCTAGATTTACTATCAAAAATAGTAAGCAAATCACTCAACTTTTGATATGAGGAAAAAAATTCCAATGTTATCACATGTTGCCTTTATCTAGATGCAGCACTTAATACACTGGTCAAGATATTTAAGCTTCAGCAAACCACAGATAGCGTACTTATTTAAAGGATCCAGACTCCATTACAAATAAAGAATATTAGAAACTTTATACACATACACACACACACACACACACATATATATATATATATATATATATATATATATATATATATATATATATATACACATATATATCAGCAACTACAGAATTTACAGAAATTAAAGCAATTAGTAATATTGGATGAGGAAATAATCAAATAATATGCAAATAAATATTAAATTAACTATGCAGAGCTAACCTTGTAAAAAGAATGTAATTGGTAAAGTTGTTATTCTGACTTTGTGTCAGTGACATCTTTTACGACATAAACAAACACATGCCTGTGCTCACTATCACTCGAAGTCACAACTCACTGTAACAGTAAAAATTGGAGGTAAAAAAATATAAATCAAAATAAATTTTCTACCAAGTAGTTGGTTAACAAATTACAAAACAACACTGGATAGTTTCAGGTATACGCTAGAGTATCCTGCCTACAATCTGTATGAATTTCTAGCTGACTAGAACACTTGGTATCCCTTAGATACAGCTGGAGTACATTAGTGTGGTCCTCATCTTTAGTACATTTATGTCCAAGAAGTATTGCTAGTGAGCTGTGACCTATTAAACCACCAGCAAAAAGCCCCATCAGAAATATCCATCTACACAGCACCTCCTAGATCAGTCCTAAAAGCACCCCATTTGTGATAACAGTTCTTCAAACCTAGCATTACAGACAGTTGGACTAGCCCTGTTTCTCCTGCCAGCCTGGTCAACTTGGTTCTCCTGAGGCAGTATAGCAACTGCCTCATGTACACTGATAACCCTCTACTAATAACTCACTCTAGTAGAGAGTACAAGAGATGTACTTACACCAAGAATCTTGAATCCTTGCTCTCTCACACTCAAAACAACACAGAAGAGGTTGTCAACTCACCCACCACTACTCAGGCACATAGTACCAATATTCATACACATAGTACACATCCAATACGTAAATCTACATATGTGCAAGTTCTCTCAGAAAACCTACCAAAACACCAGAGACCTCCAAAATACAAGACTGCTACAACTAACACAGTTCCCACAGCACCAAGACACATAGCATCACCAGTGTCTCACTTACCAAGTCCTTAATGCATAACACTTAAAAAACACATTTTCTTGACATTGGAGACTCTATAGTGAGACACACAGATGTCCCATTCACCAGGTTAGATGAGGAGAAAGTCTCGGTCCACTGACTGTCTGGTGCCAGGATTTGTCAGATCACGCATGTACTCAGGTCTCTCAGCAACAAATACCATTATGACTCCATCAAAGCTCATGTTGGAGTGAAAGACCTGAGAAGTACCTCACTGGACTATATGAAGAAAAACATGATTGAGCTCTCTGAGTATGTGTCGCAGGCAGGTATGTCCCTTGCCTTGGGCACCATACTACCCTCACTTAGAATTATGCCACAAGTAAAAAATAGTCATTTTCAATAATTGGCTTAGTTTTTGGTGTTATTCAAAGGGGATTCAGTTTCTGCCTGCCTGGGATGACATGGTTGACAAACCTCAATGCTTTCCAGAGATGGTTTGCAACTGGCAACACTAGGCTTTTGGCTGCTGGCAAAGGCTCTTGCCTCCCCCATAGTGTCTTTTTTTAGGCACGGTCTCAAAAACAAAATTGCCAAAGTGAAAATTGCCACTCATAACAAAATAAGGGTTATGCAGCTAAATGCTAGGAGCTTAAACCAAAAACTGCACACCCTAGAAGCACTGCTATCACTAGAAGATGTAGATACAGTCACAGAAACCTGGTTCAAGGTTTCAGAGAGTATCCTGGCCCTGTAAGGCTACAATGGCTTCCACACCTTCAGACCACAAGATGAATTTGCCTCCCAACTAATTAGACTGGACAACTCCATGGAGTTACTCCAAGTTCAGATTTCTGCAGTTAAGGCCCCCATTCAAGTCAGAAATAGTTATAGATCCCCCTCCATGAATCATGATGCACACGAGGCCTACTTGACAAAATTAGAGTCAATCCAAATATTGCCAAACACTTTGGTCACGGGGATCTCAGTTATTGCACCATCAGCTGGAAAACCTACTCTAGTCCTATCTCACATGCGCAAAAGTTCCTTGACTTTGTTAACTCAAATGCCCTGGACCAAATTGTTCAAACCTCAACAAGAGGAACAAACATTCTAGATCTTGTCCTCACTAACATCTCAAACAGATACACTGCCACAACTGTTGGATCATCATTAGTTAAATCTGACCACCAATCAGTCACCTTTCAACTAGCACTAACACCAGAACTCACAAAGGGTGAAGTCAGACTAAAAAAGCTTCAACAAGGCAAACTATACCCTCCTAGGGGAGGGTATAAATGCATTCCAGGCCCCAATCTCAGCTATAAGTGGTAACTGCACCAAAGCTTACACTGAATCCCTGTACAATCACTTGTATAAGTGTATAGACTCAGCTGTTCCAGAGAGAATCAAAACCAGAGTCCCAAGTAAAAACAAGCAACCTTGGTAGACATCCAGCATCAACAAACTTTACAACAAATGCAAAATGTTGCTGTCTAAAAAAACTAAGGCGAGGCCTCAACAATGGAAAAGCACCCTCCTCAGCCTCAACAGACAAATATTACAACACGTCAAATCCTCTATGGGTAACTTTGAGAAAAATCTAGCAATCACATCCAAGGATAATCATAAGACCTTTTACAGCTATATACATAGCCTAAAAGGTAAGACAAAAGCATATGCTGAATTAGTGACTAACGGTATCACACATTCTGATCCTGCAGAGATAGCAAACCTGCTAGCTGACAGATTTGGTGAAAATTTCACTCCCCTATATCCTCCAAACTTATCACAAACCTTGCCCTCAACTTCCCCCCACCCTACATATCCAAAGAGCAGGTCATTAAAACCTTGTCTAAGGCAAAAAACACAGTCTCTATGGGACTAGATGGCATCCCAGGCTGTCTTCTAAACAAACTAAAACATGAACTAGCATCACCATTAAGTACCCTATTCAGTCATAGACTGTCCACAGGCTTTGTTCCTGTGGAATGGAGTATGGCAATAGTTATTTCCCTTCACAAAGGTGGTTTAACAACAGACACGGGGAATTATAGACCCATATGTCTGACCAGCTTCATCTGTAAGGCCATGGAATGCCTCATCATGGACCTTATAAATAAAGACAAAGGCGACCTCCAAACCCTGGATCAACCCAGTTTGGCTTCATACCTCTCAACCTCTTAGGACAAGAAATCTGGACAAAGCTTGACATAATGGGGGGACAGAAACCCCAAAATAGGTACATGTTTTAAATATTGCACTTATAAACTTAGAAAGCTGTTAGAATAGCAGGATTTATGTTAGCATGCATTTTCTGAAGGATATGAAGTCTGAAACTTAAATGCATCTCATTATTTAGTGACTTTAATCCTTAGATCATTCCAGTAATTTGTCAAAAAATAAAATTTTTATGAGGAACAGACCAAAAATATGAAGCAAAAATATGGACATTCTGCGAAAATCAGTACAGTTGAGAGGCATGTTCAGCTTCATCAAGGACAGATCCTGACTGTTAAACCTGGTGGATTTCTTCAAAAATGTGACCAGCGCCATTGACAAGGGTGGTGGTGCAGTGGTATTATTGTTACCTCACAGAAAGAGGTTCTCTGGTTTGATTTTCAGCTGGAGTGCATTCTGTGTGGAGTCTGCATGTCCTCCCTGCATTTGTGTGGGTTTCCTACGGGTGCTCCAGTTTCCTCCCATGTTTCAAAGACATGCATCTGGAGCATTTCTCCCCGGGCATCTGCTGATATTTGGCTTTGTTCCAAGTCAGACCTTCCCAGTAAACAAATGTCAAATAAATAAATAAATAAATAAAAATCTGTACACACAGCATATCTTGACTTGGCAAAGGCCTTTGACACAATCCCATACTCAGGCATTACCAATAAACTTAGCAAACTGAATGTAAACCTCTTTGTTGTAAGATGGGCTGTGAGCTGGCTCACAAACTGGTCACACATCATCAACGTGGATGACTCCACATCAACCAGAAGACCTGTCACCACTGGGGTGCTACAAGGATCGTTTTTTTGTTTCGTATATACTTCTCAGAAATTCAGGCCAAAACTAAGAGGCTGTGGCTGACCAAGTTTGCAAACGACTGCAAGCTGGGTGCAATTATTGAATCCCCAAATGATGTTAGTATACTTCAGGAGGGTCTTATACAGAACAACGACCAGTGTGTTAGTCACAGCCTCAAACTGAATGCAATGAAATGTATCATCATTCCCTTTGGTAAAAACAATGTCCCTTCACGCTATCAAATTAACAACAATACCCTATGTACCAATGAAGTGGTAAGGGATCTCGGGTCACAAGTAGACCGCAACCTTAACTCTGACCACCATGTGTCTACTGCAGTAAGGAAGGACTTCTACATAGCACATTTGATTAGCAAAAGCATTGCCTCTAGAACAATGGTGGTTTTAACCCATCTATACTCGTCTCTAATCAGGTTCATAAGTGAGTATAATGTGCTTTTTGGCATGTACCGCACAAAGCACCTGCAGCAATTGGAGACCTCAGAGGTTTCTAACAAAGAAGATCAAGGGACCCCAGCACATCCCTTACACGGACTGACTAAAGCCATTGTCACTATATTCTGTATCATATAGATTTATTAGGAGAGACGTGTGCCTGGCTTACAGAGCAGTCTCTGACTCAAACCTAATGAATCTGCTGCACATCCATAAATCAAATGGGACTAGAGCTACCCATTCCAGCCTGTGACTTGAATAGGATGTGCTGGAAGGACAGATTTGTCTCTCAGGGACTGCTGCATCTTTGGAATAGGCTGCTAATTCAAGTGAAGAAGAGCACCTCTATGACACTGTTCAAAATAAACCTGGACTAGTGGAGGGGTCACCATAAATTCTTACCAGGGATAACACCCATAACCCTCCTGGACATGGGCAGTCATTAATAAATACAATCCTGGGTATTGACTAGAGTATCTATTTATTACATTGGGATAAAATGGCTAGGGTTGAAATGACCTCCACGTCAATAGCCTAGTAACCTCCTATGATCCTATGGTAGGGCTAGAGCCTGCCTGTCTGTAATCTCTCCCTTTCTTCCAACAAACAGTAAATGTCTGAGGTAAAAAATTAAATATAAAACAAAACATTTTTTCTTCTTCAAAGATATTGCACATTCAATCATAAAACAACACTGGATGGCTTCATATACACTCTGGAGTATAATGAGTATACAGTCCATAATGTTTATGAGTTTGTAGCTGACTAGGCCTTTTGGGGGGGGGGCAAAGTTTGCTTATCTATCATCAATCCCTTTCTTCTAACAAACAATAAAAACAAAAGTGAAAAATAAAATTCAAATTGGAATAAATAGTTGCCTACTAAACCATTGTGCAATAAATCATAAAACAACACTGTTTTTTACATACACTTTGGAGTGTCCTGTATATAATTTCTATGAATTACATAGCTGACTAGGCCCCTTGGGAGGGCTAGAATTTGCCTGTCTACAATTTATCCTTCTCTTCCTAAAACTCTAAGGTAAAAAAAATAAAATATAAATCAAAATAAATCTTCTTCTACTAAGCAGTTGCACAGTAAACCACAAAATAACACTTTATGGTTTCAGTGTCCTTTCTACAATCTGTGTGAATTTACAGCTGACATTAACAGAACTGTGTCTAGAAAATGAAGGCACTATTGAGGATCAAAGGTTTAGGCAGTAAATGGAAGCCTTTGAATAAGAGATGCAGACCATCCCATTCTACATTGACACATAATAGATCCTTCGAGAATGACACATTTTTTACCAATAATAGAAGTCAGTCATCTTTTCTTTGTACTAAGGCATCATTGTCTGTTGAGAAGGAATGATTCCAGACAGTACTGGTATCTTGTCTACATTTCTAGCATGCACAGAGAACTCAGACAAATCTTGCTGTATCACTATCATGGTTTTGTGCCCCAAGTCATTCACACCCATATTTTCAGCTACCACGGCATATTATATTAGCTCCTGCACCTGAAACACAGCTCACTGTCACTCTGTCTTTGTCAGCTTAGTGAATGGGGAGTTTGTGTGTCTCACAATGGAATCAACAATCACCAGATCTTTTTTGCTTGTGGATTTATGTGGTGTATTTGAATTGAGACCCTCTGTCTCACAGTAATATTCTTACAGTATAGAGATGCTCATATAATAAGCAGCAATATACACTACTTCACTGGAATTGCAGTCATACCATCTTTGTGAGTCAAAGATCTCACTTATCTGTTAGAATGATATGTATCTGTTAGAATGATATGTATATTCTCATGTTAATATACTTATAATACATATAAAAACCACAGGAGACCTTTCTCTAGCTTTCATCCTGCTTGTCAAGTGCAAACTAGATTAGGGAGCAACTTGCTGAGTACAACATTGCAAAACTGAACCCCTAAGTCACTGCTTTCCATATGAAATCATGGCCATAGCAGTTTTAAACACTCAAAAGAAGAGAATCCTCTCTTTTGTAAGATTTCTCTCTTTCCCATGTTTCTACAAGCATGGAATTGGTGTGTGTGTGTGTGTGTGTGTGTGTGTGTGTGTGTGTGTGTGTGTGTGTGTGTGTGTGTGTGTGTGTGTGTGTGCGTGTGTGTGTGCATATATATATATATATATATATATATATATATATATATATATATATATGTGTGTGTGTGTGTGTGTGTGTGTCTGCTTGTATAGAGAGAAGGTGAGTGGCTTGCCCACCACATGTGGGTACAGGTAGCTTGCTACCCTGCAAAAAACACATTTAGTGTTTCCATTGGGGTGCTTTTCTGACCAGATGCATCTGGCAAGTTGCTTACTTCTTGAATTATAATGCAACCAGTCATAGTAAAACTCTTTCTCTTGGTGTACTCTGAGCAGTATAAACATTTCAGTTACCACCACTTTGAAAACATCTGAATATGTTCTAAAAAATCTTGCTATCTTTTTATGACAGCTCTGATTTATGCATCTAGACTTCATGTCATTAAAACATTGTTTCTATCAAGATCTGTATGTAGACTGTCTACTACTGATGTATCATCAAAGGCAGCCTTATTTTTTGTCACATCAAAATGTCATTTTACAAAAATTTAAGAACATGTAATTTACACATGAATATGTTATCTTTATATTTCAGTTCTGAAAGCCTCTGAAAGCCTCGTGCCTGATTTATTAGGACATTGTTCTTAACAAATGGTTGTTGATAATTATATGTTTGTTCATACATTTGTAAAAGGCAACTTCCTATATATCACAGAGCTCACTATCCTTTTTTTGAACTGAAAAAAAAGATGAATTGCTCAAAATATTTACAATAATCCTTAAAAGAAAGGACAATTTGGAATGTTTTAGAAAGCTTAATTATATGGAAATATATTTTATATTTTGGAACATTTTAGAAAGCAGGTTGTGTAACATAACAATGTATGCAAATGTTCCCAAAGAGAGTTATTTATGAATTTATTTCCTTTGGTAACTAGGTGTGTAGCCTACTTTCAGCCACAGGCTGGGGATGCAATAAAAATGAGTTACACATTTATGTTTTAGTAATGATATATATGCTAACAGCTGTACACAAGTAACTATACATACAATAATATTCAGAATCATTCAAGAGTTATAATTTAGTAATTATATGAAGCTTGTACAATATTGCAGTTGACAGCTTTTATGCAACACCATGTCTTTAGGGTGTAGCCTGCCTAAGGTGAAACTTTAGTTTTGCATAAAGATATAAATATGGGAAGGACTTTGATGGGAGAGCCGTCTCTTCCAGGTTTGAGGTATTCCGATGAAAAAAGTCTTCCTTCTAATGATGAGCATGTGTGATGTGATGCCATGGGAGAGTTTCAATGACTTTTAGATTTGTATGGTTTGTGGAAAGACAGGATGTAGACAAGAGAAAAGCACTGACTGTGATAAAGATGTTTAAAGTTGAATACATGACAGCAGTGATAGGAAATAGGAAGCCAATTAGTCCTTTTTAAAATACATAGTATCATAGTAAGATTTGGGAATGACTCTACAGATCTTAATTAGTGAGGTGTGCCACCACAGCAGTGAAGGAAGAAGCAGTAAGGATGGAAGGGCTGTAGGGTAACTACACCATCATCCTATGAAAGTCTAGGTTTTAGAATGCTAAGGTGACTAAGCAAGCAGGCTGCTTTTAATGGGCACAGATTGCAGCAATGAGCTGATTGATGCAATGAGTGAAGGAAAGAATGAAATCTAGTCAACTAGTTTAATTGCTTTGAGTATAATTTCAATTTAGAACAAGAGTAGATCAAGAAACACAGGGAAATAATTCTTGGCTAGTATTGAAATATTAAGGCATATATCACTGAATTATATTTTAAATGATACCTGACAGTGTAAACATTAGCTCTAGATGACTGTCACTCTTGAAGTAACACCCTGACCCCATGTACAAAAATAGGAAAAAGGGATTGTGGATGGATGGATGGATGGATGGATGAATGGATGGATGCTGATAAAAGCAGGTCTTGTGTGTTCAAAAATGTATAAATGTGGTAGGGAGATATTTACAATTTAGGGAACAGAAAAAAACTTTAATAAAGCCTACATGGTCTTTTTACCATGTAGGCATAGTGACACACTGCTAACACAAAAGTTAGCAGGTTTGCAACCCAGTAAGCACTGCTGAGAGGAACGCACTAACGCACCAACATGGGAAGTTCTGTGGCATGCAAATCACCTCATAAAGAAGTGAATCTCATACAAATGAGGCAAGTAAAGTGATCCAGCAAGCAGACAGGTAGCCCTGCAGACCCCGTGTTGGTTTCCGTAATATATACGGGAAAAGTCCATGTACAGCATTTTAGACAGACAAACAGGGGCTGTAAAAACATAGGTAGATGGACAGAATTCGCATAGCACATATAGATATGAGCAAAACTATCCACCGTGTGTCCAAAAACATAAGGGAAACATCTTAAAATAATTATATTTTTTTAATGATCTGGGCATGTTTGCACAACATGCTGCAGTATGTAAACATGCTTTTATGAAAAAAAAAGAGAGCGGAAAAATCACATTTAATAGCATGTGACAGAAATGTATTATAGAACCCTGCACGGAGTATCTGTAAAGGTGGAATGGTGCTATTTCTAATGACGTAGGGTCTGGAACCATGTAGTTTGGAGGTTGTGTGCACAGAACCCAATGCAAATGAGGTTGGATTACTGAATAGCACAAATGGATATCCATGTCTGCATATCCCTTCCATGTAGGTACAGAACCATGTTGGTGTTCACAGAAGAAGTAGCTGACATCAAGAGGGGGTGGAGTTGAGGACATGCAAGCTCACTGGAGCTCACCTGCGTCTGTTTGCGTGGCATGTTGTTGTGCTCAGCAGGCAAGGATGTACACTGACTGCTAAGCTTTATTTACCTTTGCGGTGTGTGTTTTTGCGTGTTTGCATGGCACCATGCTGTGCTGAGCGTGACCTTTCAGAGGGGTGTGTACAGTGACTGATAAGCTTTGTTTACCTTTGTTGCACTTATTTCCACATGTTTGTGTGGCGTGCCACATTGCTGAGATTCTCTAAAAAGCAATGATGTATTAATTACTTGTGACCCTTGTTTAACCTAAACTAGGGCCAGTAAACAATGTTAGAGATATACTAGGCAGGTGGAATGCATCATAGGTAGCCAATCACACAGTCAGCACCAACAGCAGAACACTGTAATGCAGACATACACCCTACATTCTGATTTTTCACCTATACTCTGCATCATTAACTGAAAGAATGCTAAGGGCTACTGCAGGTCTGCTACATCTGTATATGCTAGTTGCAGAAGTCAATGCAGCTGCTGCTGGTGCTGCTGACAGTAGGCTTAGGCAGGGAAGGAGAAGAGTGTTCAGGCCCAGGGTAACTTTCAAGGAGCTACATTAGCTGGAGATTGTAGAGTGCTACAGGGTGGACAGGGACATACTACAAGAATTCACTGAGGTCTTCCTCCTTTAACTCAGACCCAGAGCAAACGCAAAGGAACCCATTCCACTGGAAACAAAGGTATGTGTAGCCCTTAGGATAATAGCTGCAGGTACCTTCCAAAGACCAACTGGGGACATGATGGGGATCTCACTGGCATCAGCACCCAGGGTACTCTACCAGTTCCTGGATGCCATACTACAGTATGCCAGCACATTTATTTCCCCCTCACCCCTAAGGCGAAGGCCAGCAATATGCAACACTTCTACCATGTAGCACACTGCCCTGAGGTGCTGGGTGCCATAGATTGCACTCATGTACACATCAAGGCACCACCCGGTAAGCGGGGTAGAATCTATGTCAATGACAAGGGGTACCACTCCATCAACTGCCAGCTCATGTGCAATGCCCAGGGCATTATCATGAAAGTGAGTGCTGGCAGCCCTGGCAGTTATCACAACTCCCATATCTGGAAAGTGTCACAGCTTACCAGATGTTTGCTAGGGGGGCATCCCACATGTTCATTTACTGGGGAATGATGGCTATGCCCTGGAACCGTGGATGATGACACCCATCAGAAATACACACACACACCCACAGAAGAACACCATAATAAGGCATACACACAAACTAGGAACACCATGGAGCATGTGTGTGAGCTGCTGAAGTCATGGTTTCAGTGCCTCGATATATCTGGTGGAGTCCTGCAGTACTCTCCAGCTACTTGTGCATATATGTTCACAGTATGTGCCATGCTACATGATATGATCCTGTAGAAACAGCTTCAGCAGGATCAGCAAAGGGAAGGGAAACACAGCCCAACACCAGTACCTAGATCACAGCCACACTCACAAGAGGACTTTGAGGAGTGCCCTAAAATGATGTCCCTGTAGGCAGACATAGGCATGCTCAGTATGTCTTGACATTGGCCAAGAGACAATGCATAGCACATTCACAGACAACCTAGGGGCCTAGGGACTGACACCTTACTCCTACTCACATACATATAGTAAACGTGTTGATGCCAGGCAACCCACACAACCTGTACCTATCCATGTATTGGTTGCATACTGCTTGCATCACACAGAGTTAGTCTTGAACTACAGGTCTATCGACTGCTGCATTTTCAAGGTAAGTCTCTAAACTACACACTAATTGTAAAGATTACTATAATATAGCATATGTATGTATCTGCTGCTATTATGCAAGGAAATATAGTGGGCTAATTGGACATATGTAACATCCACATGGGACTACAGATGCCCAGTCCAGTTGTATGTGTTCCTTAATAGTCACTAGACCTCATGGTTGGAATATTCACTACATCAGTCAAGGAAGATGTTAAATAGTGGCCTCACATGATATTTGGACTACTGTATATCCCAGACGTTCATGTGCCGTTGTTCCCCCACCAGCAGCACAGCAGTGTACCCATACAACTGCTTTAACAGAAAATCATCTATGGTGTATCAGTGGACCAGACAGTCACAGGGCTGTAACATAGACATTGCTCACACCATTGTATGTCTCTCCTCACACAGGATGACAATGTACTTATCTATGCTACTGATTGTGTGATAAATTACTCCTCACTGTCTGGTGACTTGAGTGGCTCAGTGGACTAGGGAAGCTAGCATGGCTGATGGTGTAGATGGTTCTAATCTGAAATTACTCACATCTTTTCCATGTGAGGTAGTACTATGTTGGTGTTTTCACAGACTATCATACCTCTTACTGCAAGAAATCTGGATAAAGCCAGTAAGATTGGGGGGCCAAAGGTCCAAACATAGGGTCAGATTTCAAATATTGTCCCCATAAACCTAGAAAGTCACCGGAAGTAAAGCTGTTGCATTATTAATGTGTTCTGAAGGATATAACATCTGAAACACAAATGTTTGTCTGCAAGTAGTATAATGTAGTGACGTCAATATTCAATACTTCACCAGACCACAAATGTTTGAGGAACACACCAAACATATGAGGCAAAACTCTGGACATTCTGTGGAAATCAGGACAGTTGAGAGGTATGCAGACTGTCAGTCTGTTGGTAGTGTAACATGATCAACCGCAGTCACAGATTACGTACAGCACACAACTGGGGAATGCTGTGGACAGTTTGAGTGAAGAGTGCAGTACTGCAGAAACAGGGATGGGTGTTAATGTCTGTAACATACAAAATCCCGGACTGGAGTACAGGTAGGTGTGGACTGGAGTCACCTTATTAGTACTGACAGTCCCACTGGGCATGCTCATACACTTAGTTAAAATGACTGCAGTTCTGTTGCCCCTTCATCAAAATGACCTGTTATATATATAAATGTCTATACAGACAGATCTACATATACAGATCCATCTGTCATTATCTCTCTCTCACATGCATAGTATAGCTATCGCAAAGTAGTGACAAATGGATATGTACTGATATATATATAGCTATATATATTAAAATTTTATTTATTTTTATTTATTGTACATTTTTTTACCGGGATAGTCAGACTGGACACATGTCCATTCACAGAGGAGGCTCAGGGAGAAAAGCTCCACATTCAGTACAGAAAAACAAATAGTTGAACAATATATGATAACAATATGATAATCTATACAGAAGCAAAAAAAACTTTCGATACAAAAACAAAATTTGACACTAGATAAAAAATACAACTTTTGATACAGAAACAAAAATTGACACTAGATAAGCATTATAACTGACTATAGAGACAGACAGAGACTACTTATAAAAATTAATTACTGTAAGTTTAGCATGAGCTAGTATAAATATTAGAAACTTGAGCAGAAAATATAATTCCTGATACTGTAGAAAAATTACA
>NC_056745.1:1050152500-1050201993 GCF_019279795.1 Protopterus annectens | reverse complement strand
GTTACCGTCTGCCAACAGCCTCCAACATACTCAGACTGCCTTACACGCCAAGCACACCAGCAAACAGTGTTAAACATCTCCCAACACGCTCCCACATGCTCACACTGCCTTACACGCGCACACCCTGTCCTACTTGCGCTTCCTGGTGCACACACGTGCGCATATACGGCCAGCAAGAAACTTTGTTGTAGGTAACAGTGTACACCTTCCATTTCTTGACTTTCCATGACTTATCTAGTGGCACACCTCTTTCCATGATCTGTGCCTGTCATCTGTCATGTTACACTGGCCTCCAATGAACTGCATTTCTTTCTACCGTTCCCCCCTGTGATGTCACCCATCTCCTACTCTATTCCTCCCCCTTTTGTATCTCTTACACTACTCAGACTGTGCTCATTTGGTATGTGACTGTGAGATTCAGTATCCGAACCCTCATTTACATGAGATTGCCTACTAATGCTTAGTTACATGTCTTAGACTCAGCTTCCCCCCTTAGCAACCACTACACGGTGGCCATGTTGGTTTTGGTCTGCTGGTCCCTGCATTGTCATTCCATGTATTGCAGGAAACCCACATCTGTGAGTTTATAACCTTCTTTTTTATGGTTTTATACAGTGCAGCCCATTTGCACGGGGCTGCGCTGGGTTTAAACATATTTTTAATATTTTTGCATCGGGTTTTCTTGCCAATGGCCACATATTTGGCCATTGGCATGCTGCCTGAGTCATATGCAACCTTTATTTGGAGCTGACATCGCTCCGTTGTGGAATTTGCAGAAATGTACTCAGTTGTCAGCTGAGTACATTTCTGCAGCTAAAACGTCTCCTACACGGACTGGTTTCTGCTTCATGGATCGCTAATATACCTTTCGGATGCAAGTGAGGTATTTAGCATGTCCATGCCCAGTCCGTGTAAGAGACATTTTAGCTGGTCTCTTACACGGAGCTTAGGGCTGTTCCTGGATCGTGAGGCTTGCATGGAGTGTTGCACGTCTCTTACACTCCGTGCAAGCCTTCGTGAATCCTGCCCATAGTCTGTCTACTGATGACTCAAAAATGGGTAAACTGATTACAAGTGTAACAGACAGGGAAAGTCTGCAAAACAACTTGACTTAAGTGACCATTTGGACACAGAGGATAATATGCTGATAAATACATCAGAAAACTAAGTATATGAGATTTGGAAAGGTAGACTGAAGGATGAATATTTAACACAGCAAACAATAGTTGAAACTGAATTCATTTAAGGATCTGCGTATACGGGCAGATCCAGCTTTGAGTTTTTTGATCATATGAAATCAATTGGTTAATGATATATATATATATATATATATATATATATATATATATATATATATATATATATTTTATATATATATATATATATATATATATATATATATTATATATATATATATATAAACTTTAGATTATAAAAATATGTCTAGAATAGACTACCAAATTATATTACTAATAGCACTAATTAAATATTTTTAAGAACAACTTGGACACTTATTATGGGGATGACTGTCTTGGTATTCCTTCAAATGGGACCTGGATAATTAAATAGGTATTTAAAAAGTCACCCCGGGTGTGACTAGTATATCCATCCTTGAGAAGGGAGGTACAGTCTGGGGACGGGGGGACTGGAAAGATGTGATGGTCACATGACTCAGTAGCCTCCAATTTCCTGATTCACATGAAATACTCTTTATAGGGATTTTTTAACTTCAGAAAATTGAAGCTTTTTGTTACAGATATCTGTAAGTCTGACATAACAGGAAGAAAAACAGAGGGCCTGTTAGAAAAGAAAGATTTGGAATGGTAATTTAAATACTAGTTCAACATCAGAATGTATTAATAATAACAAGCAGGAAACTTTCTCAAACTAAGAAGAGCTATAATTTAACTAACACTAGAAGAGTACAGGTATATTACAGTCAGCGTTTACATAGTCTACCATAATGTGCAGATGTCTGTAGATAGATATTTTAAATATGATGTCTTAATAGTTTACCTTTTCCTTGGAAATTATGTAGGAAATTACTGCTTATTGATTGTTTTATATCACAATGTCACTGTGAATGTATTTTTAAACCCTGAATTAAGTTAATTTTTAATTTCGTCTGAAGAAAGCTCCATATTTACTGTAGAAACAAAAGTTGTGTGGTCTTCAGCATTCTGGTTCAAGTAAATATCAAGATTCTGTTACTTTTGGTTTATGTTTCTTGCTGTCCTTTGAACACAGTTCTCTTTGGTGTATTATAGGCTATTTGACAGAGAGAGATATCCCATTAATTAGGAACCCTTCAGCGGGGTTTTGTCACTGATCTCTTTGCTTATCCTTTTGGCTATCCTTATCTGTCATACTATGCCATTATAGGGTTATATGATTGTAGTCACCAACTTGGTTAACAAAACAAAGAAGTAAAATAAACCTGACATTTAAGGCCTGTTACTCTCTTATTTTAAGGATTTCATTCTTGCTCTTATGCTCAATAGTTAACTGTAAGGAAGACCTCTACATTTTTTTAATATCCTTTTTTTCTCCCGCCACAACTGTCAGTCAGCTGCTGCTGGTGTCTTTCCTTGATCTCTGTGTCATGGAAGTCAGCTGTTCCTCCAGACCAGATGAAATGTCACAGTACAGTTTTATTATCCACAGTGTCAGATTAGATGCTTTATTACATGCCACTAACATTTCGAGCTGTATGATGATATAGTTTAAATACATCAGCATATCTCACAACAATGCAAAAATAACATACTCACTACATAGTAGGCTGCCATAGAGACCTAGCTTTCTATTTCACAAATGAAAAAAATGTTACACCCTGTGCTTATTTTGTAAATCTTGCTCTGTGTAAATGATCAACCCCTGAAAATCTTTAAGATCTCTTTCCTTTTACGTACTAAGTTTTCCCACCTTACCTTTACCCATTTATTACTTTATGATTTATAATTTAGTGATTGTTAGTTATGCATGCAGCTTTTACATGATAGTCAGGAAAATAAACATTTTTTAAAAAGTGCAACCTCATGTGTTTTTTCTAAAATCCATAATTCAGTCACTTAACTTTACTGTATCTTCTAAGCTTGGTTGTCATCTTATAGGTTCATAGGTGTGTACTAGGCTAATGGCCCTGGGGCCTTTACAAGCCTAGACCATAGGATTACCATGGCATTGTAACACCTGACCTTAGTTCCCAGTGCTTCTGTTGAGTAGAGACACTGGCGTTATCCCCGGGATGGATTTTCTATTTCCCATCTCCTCATCAAGATTTCTCTTGAAGAGGGCCAGTGAGGTGCTCTGCTTGACATGTATGGGAAGTCTATTCTAGAGCATGGGCAGTCTCTGGGTTATGAATCTGTCCCTCCAGCATGTTCTGTTGATTGTGGTAATGAGGATGAGATCTGTGGAGTATGTGGTGCGGAGGGACTGGGATTTCTTTAGATGTAGAATTTCTAACAGAGCTGGGTCAGACATGGCTTTGTAAGTCAAGCAGAGATTGCCTCTAAGTAGGCAGTATGAGACAGAGAGTAGTTGGAGTTTTTTTTAGTCTGTACATATAGGACAAATGTTTAAGGCCTAAGATCCTCTTTGTGAGGTACTTTTGCAGCCTCTCCAGTTGTTGCAGGTGTTTAGTGAGGTACATGCCAAATGATGCATTGTACTCAATGATTGGCCTAATGAGGGAAGAGTAGAGGGAGACAATGACCTCTTTCTTCCTGGATGCAAAACCCTTAGTAATGAGATGTGCCACATAGAAGGATTTTCTGACCACAGTGGAAATGTGGTGGTCAAAAGAGAGGTTGCTGTCAACCTGTGTTTCCAGATCTCTTATAACACCTTTTGTGTTCAGTGGACTACCATCGATGTGGTAATTCATGGGAACTGGGTTTTTCGCAAAGGGGATGATGATACATTTTTTGGCATTGAGCTTAAGGCCTTGGTTCTGATACCAGTCATTGATCTCAGCGAGGCCTTTCTGTAGGATGTCAACATCACTCGGGGAGTTAATAATAACTCCAAACATGCAATCGTCTGCGAACTTTGTCAGCCATTCATGTTGGCCTGGACTTCAGAGAAGTAGATACCAAACAGGAGAGGACCCAGGACTAAACCCTGTGGGACTCCACTTGTGACCGGTTGGCAGTCTGACTTGGAGTCAGCTACTTTCACACTGTGGGTTCTACCTGTGAGCCAATTTGCAACCCACCTAGTGATATAGGGGTTGATGCCTAGCTTAATGAGTTTTTCTATGATTCCTGAGTGGGGTATAGTATCAAAGGCCTTGGCCAGATCAAGGTAGGCTGTATGAACCTCCTTGCCTTCATCCACAGCTCTGGTGACTGACTCAAAGAAGTTGACCAAGTTGAGCAGGCATGCTCTACCCTTCACAAAACCTAACTGTGTGGGATCCAGATTTTGGAGATTCCCTATATCCTTCTTTATTAGGTCCATGATGATGTATTCCATAGCTTTGCATATCAGACTTGTCAGGCTACTGGTGCGATAGTTCCCAGAGTCTGTAGTCACTCCTCCTTTGTGGAGAGGGGTGACTGTAGCAGTGCACCATTTGGGTAAGGACAAAGCTTGAGGTGAGGCTGTGATTGAACAGGGTACACAGGTGAGGTGCCAGTTCACTCTGTAGTTCATGTAGAACACAGCCAGGGATATTGCCAGGTCCCATAGAAGCTGTATTAACCTGTGCAGCAGTAATACTGGGTGCCTGGCAATCTACTGGTATTGTGACTGGTCCCTTGGGGGGGTAAAGTTGGCACTGAATCCATCGGACAGTATACTGGAAGTATCTGTTGGCTCGGTATAGGAGGTCCATTGTGCAGTAGCTCAGAGCAAATCTGGGTATTGCTGTGGAGATTCTTTACATAACTATAGAAGGCCTTGTGGTTGTCTTTATGATCTGCTGCAATACTGTTTTTATAGCTAGCTTTAGAGGATTTGATGAGGGATCTCAACATTTTGTTGAGGCTGATAAGGGAGTTTTTCCAGTCTTGAGACTTCACCTTATTCCGCATCAGTTTCCTCCTTCTGTTGTAGAGTTTGTTTATGGCAGTGGACCACCAGATTGGCTTCCTTTTTTTAGAGGAGAGCATCTTGGTTCTGTTTGGTATGGCAAGATCCATGCATTTGTGTAAGTGTTTGTACAGTGCATTGGTGTATGATTCAGTGGTCATGCAACTGATCTCCATTTGCATGGGTGGCGTGAAGTTAGCTGTCTCTGTTTTTAGGAGCCCAAAGTTACCTTTGGAGAAGTTTTGTGGACGGAGCTAACCAGGGAGGAGTTGACTACTGGTGTAGAGCAATGGTCACCCATGTTAGTAATGACTAGGTCAAGGACATTGCTACCTCTAGTGGGGGTAAGAATGAACTGGTCCAGGGCACTGGAATTAATGAATTCCAGAAAATGTTGGGCAAGTGTATTGGTACATGAGTAGCTTTCCCAGTTAATGGAGGGGAAGTTGAAGTTGCCCAGTATGTGTCACATCTTCAGTTTCCATTTTGTTTATCACTCTCTGTCCCTTCTGTTAGATGCATCCATATACGGTTGCTAAAGTAAATAAAATATTTCTCTGCAAGAACTGCATAGAATTAATATGACCCATCACATACACATTGTTTTTACACAACATTTCACAATTTACTTGCTGTAAATCTCCTCTTTAAATATTTATCCTTCGTGTTTGAGATTAGGTACACTTGTGATGAAAGTCAGTAAACTATAATGTAAGATGCAATGACCATGTTCACAAGGATTTCTGTAACGTTCCCCAGAAGGTAGATATTGTCCAATGAAATAGGACAGAAATCTCACAACCTAACTGGATTACCTCTCAAAGCTATAAATATTTTAAGAAGATGTATGGTTTGTAGTCTTGCATACAAAATTACCTTAGTATTGTTAGTGCATAGGCATTTCTCATTTAGCCAACGATATTTAAAAGGAAACTTTATTCAGGTATATAAGGTTTTTAGATACAGCTACCTCAAGGAAAGTTTGGGGTTTTCAAAAAGTAACAGAAAATCATCAGACAACCTATGTAGAAGATTCTGTAGGAATGAGAAGTGTGCTAATTGGTTCTCTGAGAGAGCAGCTGATGCATGGAACAGACTTCCAAATTCCATTAAAACAAGCACTAGTTGAGATATTTTTAAAAACAGCTTGGGCACTTATTATGGGAAAACTGTTTTGGTATATCGGCAGACTACGAGGACATTAATACTCGTGCTTGAAATATTTCTATGTATGTATTTATGTATGTAATGAAGTGTCTTATTTCATTTTAAACAAACAGTGAACCCGTGTCTTATACAGGAAGACATTGAAATGCCAAACTGGCACTGGTATACTCGCTCTGCTAAGTTTTCTTCTCGTAAAATAAATGGTCCTGTATTTTATTTATGTATTCATTTATAAATGTAGTACCAGGGAAGAAATCTGATCCAATAGTTCATTTTCAGGTTCAGTCCATACATAAGAATTATACATAGTACAATTCTGGCATGCATAACAGAGATACAATAATGCATACAAAGGTATAAGAAACATTGGCTTTGTACATCTAGAGATAATGACATTCCTAAGAAAATCTAGACATGAGATACAGGTTTTAAGATTAACCTTATTATGATTAGGTGGCCTTAATTACTATAATGGTTTGTCTTTCCTCTTTGAGAACTGCAAGGATGATGACACATTATTAGAAAAACTACATGCAGTATATAGCATTTAATAGGAGTTACGATAATACAGCATAATTTAACAAAGATATAAATTGTTGTCACATCTACTGCAATTCATGTGACTCAACATAAATATATGGTTTTACAATAAATTATAGTCAAGTAGTTAAGTTATGTCATGCCATTAAAAAGTTCTGCCTCCGCCCTAAACTAATAAATATTTATTAGAAATTTGGGAAAGTCTGCAGTACAGAACTGTGCTAGTAGAATGAATGCTCAAAGAGGCATGCAGCATTATCAGAAACATACCTACATGCCCTGTCATTTTTACAGCATGCTAATGGCAGTAAGTAAATAAATAATGAAAGAAATGAATAAATATATATATATATATATATATATATATATATATATATATATATATATATATATATGTATCTTTATAGAGAAAAAGGTCTCATCAATGCAATCAAAGTTGTCCTAACATTGCAAAAAGGTATCATTTGAGAGGGTGTGTGTACCATGCCAGTGCCTCATATTTGCAGTTAATCACTGTTAGTGAAATAGAAACTTAAGGGGTTTTACTTCTTGAGTGAATATATTTCAAAGTAAGCTCTTTACCATAAAGCTATGTTCAAAGACAGTATCAGAATTTTGTCAAACACTGTCCTGTTTTTTCATCACCAGCAGACTGCTAGCTTTTGTCCTGTAGTTTTGCATATTTCAGAATTGAATTTGCTGGGAGTAGTTAATCTGGGAAAAACGTGCCCTGTGCTTTTTTAACAGCAGCAGGATAGACTGTGTGACAATACTTCTCATTGGTAAAGCTTTCTTAACAGTAATCACTTCAATGAATTAGACTATGCTGCATGACTTCCACCCATATAAAATTGCAACATTGTAGCACTGGCTGACTGATAATATTCATCCCAATCAGAATTATTTTTCTGATACTGCCAGAAAAATAATCAAGCCTACAGCTAACACACTGAATACAAAAACTCAGTGAAAGAATATTAAAAAATAATGATATGCAAATCATTTCATTATTTGAGATAAGGTATGAAATCATGGATATCACTTTTAACAACCTTAATGTTTAGAAAGAAGATCTGAAATCTAGGATATCCCTATTAATAATCCAAAGATTCTGCTATAAGATAGATTCCAAAAGGATACCATTGGCATAGCTGAAAGCCTCTGCCAACCAGCACTCTGAATGATAACCCTGCCTTTCCAGTATAATGTCATACTGGCGAGTGGGGTATACCCTTACGAGTACCCATCAACACCAAGGTACTAAGTGTAATAGAGTCCTTCTGCAGAAGCAGCAGGTAGTGAGATTCTGAAACATTTCAAGGTAAAGAATGCCCTTACCCATTCCTAGCTCAGTCTGGTCTCTGCTGACCCCACCTGAACCCACCTGACACTATAGCTCTGCCTTTATGTTAGCACACATACTGCAAGCATTGAGCCTGCCCACAGTAAATACCTGTACTGATATACAGGCAGAAAGGAACATCCCAAAGGCAGTGTTACATGGCAGTGCCTCCTTTATGATATAATTGAGAAAGCATGCATCGCGGGTACTACAACTGTCATGCCTGCATTCTCTCCATCCCCACAACTCAATAGGCATACAGATTTTTTTTCACAAAGGTATATTGTTAACATTTGATGCATTTAACTATCTGGGTTGCCACCTCCTAAAAATCAAGGATAGCTCGCAAGCCACATTACTACCAATATGCCTCCACTCCTGTAGCAGTACAACTCTATCTGTATGTGGGACTTCCTACTGAAGGCAGCGTGGTTTCACATCATGTACTGCCTGCAGTACTACTTACCTCTTACTAGTGTAACTGCAGAAACTTCACAAGCACTACTGGCATCAGTGAGTTACTCAGTTGTTTTGAGGTTTCACAGTGACATGCATCACTAATGTAAGACTTCATTGTATTGCAGCATTGGGAGCCCAGTTCACCTTTTAAAATCAGGCATAGGACCCTGTCAGTCCTCATTAACATCTTATAAGTTCATAGGTGTGTCCTAAGCTAATGGCCCTAGAGCCTTTACAAGCCTAGCCTATAGAAGTGCCCTGGCATTGGAAAGCCCGATGTTAGTTCCCAGTGCCTCTATCAAGTAGTGCCATTGGAGTGATCCCCGTGGCAAACTTTCTATTTCCCATCCACTCATCAAGATTTCTCTTGAAGAGAGCCAATGAGGTGCTCTGCTTGAAATGTATGGGAAATCTATTCCAGAGCATGGGCAGCCTCTGGGTTATGAACCTGTCCCTCCAGCATGTTCTGTTGATTGTGGTAATGAAGTTGAGGTCTCTGGAGCATGTGGTGTAGAGGGACTGGGATTTCTTTAGCTGTAGCATTTCTACCACAGCTGGGTCAGACATGGCTTTGTAAGTCAAGGAGAGATCATCTCTTAGTAGACGATATGAGACAGAGAATAGCTGGAGTTTTTTTACTCTGTCCATGTAGGACATGTGTTTAAGGCCTAGGATCCTCTTCGTGAGGTACTTTTGTGGCCTCTCCAGCTGTTGCAGGTGTCTAGTGAGGTACATGCCAAATGGGGCATTATACTCTATGACTGGGCTAATCAGGAAAGAGTAGAGAGAAATGATGACCTCTTTCTTTCTGGATGCAAAACCCTTGGTAATGAGATGTGCCACATAGAAGGACTTTCTGACCACAGTGGCAATGTGGTGGTCGAAGGAGAGGTTGCTGTCAACCTGTGTCCTCAGATCTCTTATAATGCCTTCAGTGTTCAGTGGGCTCCCATTGATGTGGTAATTAGTGGGAACTGAGTTTTTCACAAAGGGGATGATGACACATTTTTTGGCATTGAGTTTAAGGCTATGGTTTCAACACCAGTCATTGGTCTCAGTGAGGCCTTTCTGTAGGATGTCTGCATCACTGGGGGAGTTAATAATGGCTCCCAGCTTGCAGTCATCTGTGAACTTGGTCAGCCAGAGTCCCTCTGTGTTGGCCTGGACTTTTGAGAAGTAGATGCCAAATAGGAAAGGACCCAGGACCGATCCCTGTGGGACTCCACTCGTGACTGGTTGGCAGTCTGACTTGGAGTTTGCTACTTTCACACTGTGGATTCTATCTGTGAGCCAGTTTGCAACCCACCTAACAATATAGGGGTTCATGCCTAGTTTGGTGAGTTTAGCAATAATTCCTGAGTGAGGAATGGTATCAAAGTGTTAGAAAAATATGTATTAATGTATATGTTTAGTGCTTATTAGAAGCTAAAAGGGTTAACACATTTCATTCTATTTTATGTACAGCTTAATTCTGTATGAAATTATAAGATGCTTTTTCAAACTGCAGTATGCTTTTTGAAATTGCAAGATGCTCTCTGACCTAGTATTTGCTAGCACAGCAAAATTCATGTTTATGCCTTTTGGAAATGTACTGAGAAGCAGGTGATTATCTGCTAGGTCAGGAAAATGAATGAATAGTGAATGAATAGAACAATACTGTTTTCTATAATGTGATTGAATATGAACAATCAGCCCTGTTCGTGTTATGAGAACATTCACAGCTGCGGAAAAGAAGAGATACATCAAACAAAGACTGCCTGAAGAAATGAACTGTAATCTGTACTTGCTTTGTGCTCGAATTAGCCATAGTACCTTGAATGGTAACATTGCATAGTGAGAAGTTGTATCTGACCAGTGGTCATCAAGGCCACGTTGTTTTTCTTAGGAAGTTTTTTTTGTAAACTTGATATGCCAGCAGAAAATCATGGACAAACAGCTGCTGTGAAATAATATTGAAAGAACTTGTGATTTATTACGTCAGCTTAGTAGGCAATACCTTGTAAGAAATGTATAAGAATAGCTTCACATCCTGATTCTAGTTAGACAAACTCTGTATTAGCACGTTTTTGTCTCCTTGCTGCAAGATTAAAGTGCCTTAACCTGAACCTGCCGTGTGTTGATCATTTTGAAGTTATTTTTCCTTTGACAGATTGGCCCTTTGGACTGGAACTCTCACTTCGCCTCAGGTCAGATGGGCCAGGTGGCATGAAACCATATGAGGAAGAAACCACATCGGTTCTTCTGCTTTGAAAGACCTCCGACTGAATTGTCGTTCAAAAGAGGCCAGCCACTTTTCTGATCTGCGACTGGAGGACGAGTTGGTATACGAACCAGAGATGGTCAATGATGGAGGCTCAGGTAAGGTGAGATTTACCTTTTTTCTGTTTTAGATCAGGGACTTGATTTAAATAATCTGTCAGGAGATTTGTATTGTACAAGTCAGGGACAGAAAAATTGCAGTCTTGTCATAGATCAGGGAAACAGAATAGGTAAGACAGTTATTCTAGATAAACTGTGGAACAGAAAATCGTGGTACCACGTGAGAATAAGAAGGGTTACATAACATTTTTTTTAACAGTTAGAACAATATGGGTAAAAGTGCACAAAAAGTTCCCAAAACCTCCGCTAACCGAAGATGCAAAATATATGCAATCACAGCATGCCGACAATGTTAGATACTATACAAAATGGGTTAATAAATATGAATTTAATGGCAAATTAGAAAAATCCTCACTTATTAAACTTGTCAAACAGCTTAAAGCTGATGCAAAAGGTCAGGTAAAAAAGCAACGTCAATTGGGGGTTCCTCAGGCACACAGGTGGATTGAGGAAGCAAACCGTAGGGAGCAAAAAAGTAATAATTCAAAAACTGTGTTTCTAGATAAAGAAGACAATAATTTGGTAATAGCATCAGCCCCTCCACCCCCTCTGCTTCCTGCACTGGAATATGAAGCGAGTGGACAAGCTGGTCCACCTCCGCTATACCCGGCTGTTACCGCAAAGCCAAGACCGTATGTTAGAGATCCCATCGAGACAAGGTCTCAAACACACAACTTAAGAGGAGATACTGAGTTATATGAAATAAACAAAAATTCACGAGCTATGAATGAAGAAGAGATATATCCACTCACAGAAGTACCAAATCCACAGGCAGGACAGGCAGGACAGGACCCAACTCTCCTAGTATATAGACCGTGGACACCGGAAGACATCTGGAAAGCCACAGAGGGAATTCCCCATCCAAAAGTTAATTTTAGAAAATTCTTAGAAGACTTACAGGGCATGAGATTAAGTTATCATTTAAATGGAGAAGAAGTAGAAAAAGTAGTCAGACAGATCGTAGGTCCAGATTGGCACATGATCAGTGGCAACTGGAATCCCCGTGATGCAGAACACAAGCCACTCCCACATAGCAATGCAGAACTGGATGACAGAGTGAAAGGTCTAACAGACAGAATCTCTGAGAAATGGAAGCCTAGGGCAGACTGGACTTGCATTAATCAATGCATCCAACAGGAAGGTGAAACTGTTGACAGATATTATGTTAGATTATTAGAGTGTTTTAATAACCATTGTGGAATGCAGGTACCTGAAGATCAAACACATGATTCCCCATATGAGCAGCAATTAAAGAATGCATTTTTGAAAGGCAGTATTTTGCCTATAAGCAGCTTTATTACAAAGCACATGGTAGACCATCGTACAAGTAGATTACAGTCGCTACTTGAATATGCTAGGCATGCCGATAGGCATGTTAACAGTAAAAAGAAAAAGAAAGCCCAAGTATTTGCTGTAGAAGACAGAGCAGAAGTTTATGTAGTACAGTCCAGAAAAAAGGGCAAGAAAAATGCCCAGGGAAACAAACCATCTGATAAACGATCAGAAGAGTTTGAAGAGAGAAAGGAAAGGGGTGAATGTTTTAAATGCGGGAAAAAGGGACATTTAGCAAGGGATTGCAAGCAAAAAAAGAAGGTAGCCATGGAAGATAAGGAGGGTAAGGACTGACTATATGATAGTCAAGAATCACTAGAAGGGAATAACCAAGAAAAGACAAATGCAAATGTGATAGAGGGAGCAGAGAATGTGATAGAAGAAATAGAGGGAGTACAAGAAATCACCGATGGTGAAGAAAGTGAAATTTTGGACTTAGCATTATTGAGCCTAGAGCTCTATTTAGCAGACACAAAACCGGAAGTTACACTTCTTGTAGAGGGGAAGGAAGTTAAATTCCTGTGTGACTCAGGGGCTTCACGAACCCTGATGCATCCTTCCAAACTACCAGAAAATTCAGAATCACTTGATTACATATTAGTGAAAGCAGCTAATGGACAGCTGTATCGGGAGCCACTCTCCCATAACATAGCAATAACTGACCCTGTTTCAGGGATGACCCAGAAAAGCAAAATTGTTTCTGCAAAATGCCCAGTGAACCTTTTGGGCAGAGATCTTATGCAGATATTTGGCATAGCAGTAGTACCGACTATGCAGGGTATGGAAGCACAGCGACAAATGGATACTTTTGTGGTGCGACCAGAGGGTGAAACATTTTATTGGTACAGCCAGGACTTAGTTACGATTGGTCCAGGGGCAGTAACCGAAAAACTGATGAACGTAGCCATCAGTAAGTCCCCCTCCCTTGACACTGATAAACAGCATTTGTTGCACTGTACTCTGTATTATTGTAGCACACCAGGACCTGATAAGAAATATGAGCAAGAACTGTTTAAAAACATTGCAAACAGATTAGTATTATGTAATCTGTACTGGGACACAGAAGGGAACAGTGTAGTTAGCTATTCATTCCCCCAAGAATTCTTTGCACTCTATAAATCTAATCGATTACCACATGTTAGTTTAACTAAAGACAAGAATGTGAAATGGGCAGATCTTGGAGAAAAAGTCACAGAGTGGGAAAAACAAACAGAGTTAGAATTGTCAGAACAGGGAATACAAAAGCAGAAGTTAAACTGGATAATGCAGACACACCCAGCTGTACACTTGCAGTCTAGCGAGGACAGCTGATTAGCACTCTTACTAGAAGAGGAAGAAAAAGCTTTATGGAGCATACCAGAAACTCTCTAGTCAACAGGGAAATCAGATGTAGGACTAATTCGTACAGCAGGGCCAGTTACTATCACGCCAAAATCAGCATTTAGACCTCAAAAGAGACAGTATCCCTTAAGGAAGGATGCAGAAATAGGAATCAAACCTATAATAGCAGCTTTACTTAAGGAAGGAGTACTGGTAGAATCTCCCGATTTACCATGTAACACACCCTTATTTCCTGTTAGGAAAGCAAATGGAGAATGGCGTATGGTCCAAGACTTACAAGCTGTAAATGATGCAATAATACCTAGAGCACCTATGGTGCCAGATCCACACACCCTATTGAATGATTTGAAGCTTCAACAGAAGTATTTCTCTGTGGTAGATATCAGCAATGCGTTCTTTTCGATACCGATACACCCTGACAGCCAACATTGGTTTGCATTCACATTTCAGGGGAAAAGGTATACATACACTCGACTACCACAGGGGTATTGTAAAAGCCCAACAATATTTGCACAGGAGATGGCAAGCAATTTGGCAGGATTTAGCCCACCAAGAGGCAGCCAAATTTTACTTTATGTAGACGACATCCTGCTGGCAGCCCCCACCCAGCAAGAATGTAGAGAAGATACCATAGCATTACTACAATTTTTAGCCACTCAAGGACATAAAGTAAACAAAAACAAATTGCATCTTTGGAAAAAGCAGGTTAAATACCTGGGATATGTAATATCCAAAGAAGGCAGAACATTAGATGAAGATAGGAAAATAGCAATTTTACAAGCACCCAAACTGACTACCAAGAAGGAAATGATGTCCTTCCTGGGCACGACTAATTTCTGTCGGAGTTGGATTCCAAACTATGCCTTGGAGTCTGCTCCATTGACCAACTTGATATACAAGAAGCCTATGGCAGTGCAAGATTTATTACAATGGACACCAGAAGCAGAATCAGCTTTCTGCAAACTGAAACAACTGATAGCATCCTCATTAGTTTTAGGATTACCAAACTATCATAAACGTTTTTTCCAAACTGTAGATTGTAAACAAGGTTACATGACATCAGTATTAACACAGCAGCATGGGGATAAGCAACGCCCCATAGCTTATTATTCATCACAGCTGGTCCCAGTGGCACGATCCCTGCCCCACTGTGTACAAGCAGTAGTTGCAGCTGCAATGACAGTACAGGCTTTGGCCTCAGTAGTGTTGTTCCACCCTCTCACATTGAGAGTGCCTCATGCAGTCGCAGTTATTTTAATGCAAGAAAAAGTAGCATATCTTTCTTCTGCTAGACATCTTTCCTGTATGACTATACTCTTGAGCCAACCTCATATGACAATTGAACCATGTACAACTTTAAACCCATCTACCTTGCTCCCGGCCCCTGCGGATGGCACACCCCACAGCTGCCTGCAGGAGATTGAGCAAAAGACACTGCCTAGAAAAGATCTAACGGATGTTCCCTTGGATGATGCCAGGTGACATATTACGTGGACGGCTCATGCAGAAGGGGTCCTACAGGACAGAATCTAGTGGGGTATGCAGTAGTTTCTGATACTGAGATTTTAGAAGCAAAGTCTTTACCACACAACTTATCTGCACAATCAGCAGAATTGATTGCTTTGACAAGGGCATGTACCTTGGCGAAGGGTAAATGTGTGAACATTTTTACTGACAGCTAGTATGCTTTTTCGACTGTACATGTTTTTGCATAACAGTGGAAAAATAGAGGAATGATAACATCTACTGGTAAACCGATTAATCATGCGCAATTTATTTTAGATTTGTTAGAATCTATTCAGTTACCTCAGAAAGTAGCTTTTTGTAAATGTGTAGCTCATACCAAGCAACAGGATAGGATTTCAAAAGGTAACGCGAGAGCTGATACAGCTGCAAAACAGGCAGCTTCAGCTTCAGAAGTATTTCTTTTGAGTGAGGAATTACAACCTTCTGAGATTTTAGATTTAGAAATGTTAAAAACAATGCAGACATTTACCACAAATGTAGAAAAACAGAAATGGATAAAACGAGGAGCAATTCTTGAGAAAGGGCTGTACATGTCCAAAGAAGGAAAACCAATTTTGCCGTCTAACTTGTTTAGATATGCAGCTTTGTTGAGCCATGGACAGTGCCATGTCTCAACAGGGGGGATGGTGCAGTTAGTGAACCGAGTGTTCACTGCATATGGATTTACAAACTACACAAAAAATTTTTGTGCAGCATGCCATGTTTGTAACAGGCATCATGCACAAGGGACATTGAAGCCTAAGCAAGGGAGTTTCCCAACACCATCGTACCCATTCCATACTATCTGTATGGATTTCATAGAACTAAACAAATGTGAAAATAAGAAATACTGTCTTGTCATTATAGATATGTTTTCCAAATGGGTGGAAACTTTTCCGACCAAAAATCCAGATGCAGCTACTCTTGCAAAAGTCCTTGTTAAAGAAATTATTCCTAGATTTGGCATACCGGAAAAGATCTACAGTGACAATGGCACACACTTTGTAAATCAAACCATACAACAGTTGAGTCGATATTTCGGAATTTCTTTAAAGAACCATTGTGCATACCACCCCCAATCCGCAGGATTAGTAGAGAGGCATAATGGGGGTTTGAAAAACAAACTTAGGAAATTGATTAGTGAGACACAGAAGAACTGGGTGCACTGCCTGCCTCTGGCACTGTTGAGCATGAGAACTGTTCCAAATGCAAAGAGGTTAACTCCTTTTGAAATACTGTTTGGGAGGGCATATTATATACCTCAGTGGAAACCTCTCATGCCTGCAGACCAGGAGGGTGACAGTTCACTTGCAGAATATATGAGATGACTTTTAAGTAATAAACAACTTTTGCAGTTGAATTCTGTTTCAGATAAAGAACAAACCAGACCATCGGAAGCTGCAGTAGTCCCAGACACGTGGGTCTGGGTGAAGGTTATCAAGAAAAGGAACTGGACCACACCAAAGTGGGAAGGGCCATACCAAGTGCTACTGTCAAAACCCACTGCAGTCAAGATCGCAGAGCGAGCATCTTGGATTCATCTGACACACTGTAAATTGGTTAAAAACTTTGAACTGGACAAAAAACTTGTTACTGTTACACAAGAACAAAATGACCAGATACGGAGCAAATAGAAATGCTGAACAACCTCAGAAGTATTGCATGATCATTCTGTTGGCCATACTGACAACATTAATCTTTTTGTTGTGGCCTTTCCTTTTTCCAGCCACACGAGCTGAACTGAATAAACGTGAATCATTCATAGACTGGCATCCGAACTTTAACACTTACCAAGCAATTAAATATGTGTATGCTGAAACTTTTAATGTTTCGAATTGCTGGATCTGCACAGCTACCAACAGCATACGGGGGATTATTAATGACTGCTGTCCCCCTAGGGGTCAATGAGACCTGAGAAAATTTGCTTTTTGATACTACAACTGTAAAATCACAAGACAAAATAGCATTGTACCTGCCTGTTACACAAAAGGAAATTGTATGTTTTTACAAAAATGATACTGTTCAGGTAGGTTGGAGTAATTGTAATGTGACTGTTCCTTACAAATGTTATACCAAGGCCAATAATGCAGGTTATATCTGTGATGCAAACTATGACTCATATCTTGAGTCGATCCATAAGACTATTGATGAGATACAACGTAATCCTGTTCTTTTAAAACAACTATCTATTATTGATAAGAAAATGTTTCATGCAGGGCAAGTGTATATTAATACTAAAGTAGAGAACTGTTATTTTGTTTGTGGGAAAAAGGCATACAAATGGTTACCTGAGAACTGGTCCGGCAGTTGTTTTTTGGGTTACCTGGTTCCGGCCATATGACACACTGCAGCTTTGCCTCAGGGAAGAATTCGAAATGTCATAGAGGTCACCAGGAAAACCGGAAATCCAATCAGAAGGCCCGAAAATCCAGTGGGACGAATCGAAGCAGGCTGGAGGAACCATACTTCCGTAAAAAACAAAGATAAACTGACACACATGGACTTGAGTGACACTATTATATCGTGGGCAGGTATAGCCCCTGCATATGGCACAGTGAAATCAATTTGGGAGCTGAGAAAACTGTCCAAACTTCTTGAAGTAATGAGTAATGCAACTTTTTCTGCTCTTGAGTTAATGATGAGGTGATTCAGCAAGTGTCGGCCATGACCAAACCAGGCCCAAACCCACTACGGAGTTTTTCCAGAATTTGTTTGGGGGGTGGGATAGCATCCTAATGAACATCCTGATTGCCATTTGTGTGGGATTACTCCTATTAGGAGTGTGTGTTTGTTGTGGTATTCCCTGCATGAAAAGATTGATCAAAGATTTTATAGACATGTCAGTTTCTGAGACTTTATATCAAAGTACTGAAATTGAAGAACTGTTGAAAAATGAAACACTTTCATAAGTTTAAACTGAATGACTCTCTTAACTGCAAATTCTAAACAGAAAGAGGATAGGAGAAGAAGCAATTGTTTATGCTTTTGAAAATAGAATAAAAAGTATTAACAGGGGGGAAATGTTAGAAAAATATGTATTAATGTATATGTTTAGTGCTTATTAGAAGCTAAAAGGGTTAACACATTTCATTCTATTTTATGTACAGCTTAATTCTGTATGAAATTATAAAATGCTTTTTCAAACTGCAGTATGCTTTCTGAAATTGCAAGATGCTCTCTCACCTAGTATTTGCTAGCACAGCAAAATTCATGTTTATGCCTTTTGGAAATGTACTGAGAAGCAGGTGATTATCTGCTAGGTCAGGAAAATGAATGAACAGTGAATGAATAGAACAATACTGTTTTCTATAATGTGATTGAATATGAACAATCAGCCCTGTTCGTGTTATGAGAACATGCACAGCTGCAGAAAAGAAGAGATACATCAAACAAAGACTGCTTGAAGAAATGAACTGTAATCTGTACTTGCTTTGTGCTCGAATTAGCCATAGTACCTTGAATGGTAACATTGCATAGTGAGAAGTTATATCTGACCGGTGGTCATCAAGGTCACATTCTTTTTCTTAGGAAGTTTTTTTTGTAAACTTGATATGCCAGCAGAAAATCATGGACAAACAGCTGCTGTGAAATAATATTGAAAGAACTTGTGATTTATTATGTCAGCTTAGTAGGCAATACCTTGTAAGAAATGTATAAGAATAGCTTCACTTCCTGATTCTAGTTAGACAAACTCTGTATTAGCACATTTTTGTCTCCTTGCTGAAAGATTAAAGTGCCTTAACCTGAACCTGCCGTGTGTTGATCATTTTGAAGTTATTTTTCCTTTGACACAAAGGCCTTGGCCAGATTGAGGTAGGCTGTATGAACTGCCTTACCCTCAGTCACAGCTCTGGTGACTGACTCAAAGAAGTCAACCAGGTTGAGCAGGCATGATCTAACTTTCACAAAACCAAATTGTGTGGGATCTAGAGTTTGGAGATTCATTATATCTTTATTAATTAGGTCCATGATCATGTGCTCCATAGCCTTACATATCAGACTCATCAGGCTAAAGGGGAGATAATTTCCAGGGTTTGTAGTTGCTCCTCCTTTATGGAGGGGGATGACTGTAGCAGTGCACCATTCAGTAGAGACAAAGCCTGAGGTGAGGCTTTGAGAGAACAGGGCACACAGATGTGGTGCCAGTTCACTTTGTAATTCATGTAGAACACAGCCAGGGATATTGTTGGGTCCCATGGAAGCTGTATTCTTGGCCTTGGACAATGTAGCTTTAACCTGTGCTGCAGTAATGCTGGATGCCTGGTATTCTTCCGGCATTGAGATTGGTCCTTTGGGGGGGGTGAGGGGTAAAGTTGGCACTGAATCTGTCAGACAGTATGTTGGCAATATCTGTTGGCTCAGTATAGGAGGTACCATTGTGCAGTAACTCAGTGCAAATCTGGGTATTGCTGTGGAGATTCTTGCTATAACTATAGAATACTTTGTGGTTGTTTTTAGTGTCTGCCACAATTCTGCCTTCATAACTGGCTTTGGAGGTTTTGATGAGGGATCTCAACTTTTTGTTGGGGCCTTCAGTTTTGCATTACATTCTCCTATTCTTTGATGAAGTTGTAGCTCAGAGACTGCTTGTAGTGCTACATCATCTGCATACAGCAACTCTGTTGATCTGTCCCCTCCGATCTGTTTGCTAATGTAGTCCATCGCCAGTATGAACAGCAGTGGACTCAGAGCTGAACCCTGGTGTACACCCACTCCCACTGGGAACCCTTATGTGAGGAAGAACATTGTTCACACTTGAGACATTGGGTCCTTGTACATAGCCTGCACTATTTCTACCAATGTTTCTGGGACTTCAAACCAATGCAGTACTGCCCAGATCAGCTTTCTTGGGACCTTATCATATACTTTCTCCATGTCTAGGAATTCCCAGTTGGACTCTCTCCTCATCTCTAGCTTCTTCTTAAATATCTGTCTCACTGCAAACATTGGGTCAATTGTACTGCATCCTGATCTAAATCTGAACTGCTCATCTTCCATCTTCCATCTTCCATTCTACTACTCTGCATATCCATTTATCAATCACCCTCTCCAGAACTTTCATGCAATGTAATAGGAGTTTGATGCCTCTGTACTGCCCACAGTTGTGGATGTCCTTTTTGTTCTTGTACACTGGAATGAGTATGCTTACTCTCCAGTCATAGGTTCATAGGTAGGTACTAGGCTATTGGTCCTAGGACCTATACAAGCCTAGCCAAAAAGGTACCCTGGCTTTCGCCACCCAAGAAAATTATTTTCCTGTGCCCCTGTCAAGCAGAACCACAGAAGTGATCCCCGGGGGGAATTTCCTATTACCCATCCAATCATCAAGATTTTTCTTGAAGAGTGCTAATGAGGAGCTCTGTTTGACATAGATAGGTAGTCTGTTCCAGAGTATGGGAAGTCTTTGGGACAGGAATCTATCCCTCCAGCATGTTCTGTTTATTGTGGTGACAAGGTTTAGGTCCTTAGAGCGTGTAGCTCGGAGGGATTGGGATTTCTTTAAGTGGAGCATGTCCAACAGCTCTGGGTTTGACATAGCTTTGTATGTTAGGCAGAGATCTCCTCTGAGTAGGCGATATGCAACGGAGTAAAGCTGGAGTTTTTTGAGACGGTCTGCGTAAGGCATCTGTTTGAGGCCAGTAATCCTCTTTGTGAGGTATTTGTGTGGCCTATCCACTTGTTGTAGATGTCTTGTGAGGTACATACCAAAAGGGGCCTTGTACTCTATAATGGGTCTAATGAGTGATGAGTAGAGGGGAACAATTACCTCTTTTTTTCTGGATGAGAAACCTTTTGTGATGAAGTGTGCCACGTAGAAGGATTTCCTGACCACTGTGGTGATGTGATTATCAAAGGAGTGACTACTGTCCACCTGTGTCCCAAGGTCTCTTATCACACTTTTGGTGTTAAGTAGACTACCGCCTATGTGGTAGTTCATGGGTACAGAGTTTTTACCAAAGGGGATGACAATGCACTTTTTGGCATTGAGCTTGAGACCATGTCTTTGACGCCAGGCATCTGTCTCAGTGAGGCCCTTTTGTTGGATGTCCACATCGTTAGAAGTTTGAATTATGGCTCCTACTTTGCAGTCATCTGCAAACTTAGTTAGCCAAAGACCTTCTGTGTTAGCCTGTACTTCAGAGAAGTAAATACCAAACAGGAGAGGACCTAGGACTGAACCCTGTGGTACTCCACTTGTCACTGGTCTGAAGTCTGATTTGGAGTCTGCTACTTTCACAGTGTGGGTTCTTTCAGTAAGCCAGTTGGCAACCCATCTTGTGACATAGGGATTTATACCTAGTTTAGTGGGTTTATCTATAATTCCAGAGTGGGGGGTGGTGTTGAACGCCTTGGCGAGATCTAGCTAGGCTGTGTGAACCACCTTACCCTCATCTATGGCTTTGGTGACTACTTCAAAGAAGTCTATCAGGTTTAGGAGACATGATCTGCCTTTTACAAACCCAAACTGTGTGGGGTCCAGAGTTTGGAGATCTCCAATGTCTTTGTTTATGAGTTCCATGATGATACGTTCCATGGTCTTGCAGACGAGGCTCGTCAGGCTAATGGGGCAGTAGTTCCCCTTTGTGGAGTGGGATAACTGTTGCGGTGTGCCATTCAATGGGCACAAAGCCTGAGGTGAGGCTGTGATTGAACATGGTACTTAGGTGGGATGCAAGTTCATTCTGTAGTTTATGTAGAAGGCAGCCTGGGATGTTGTCAGGTCCCATGGATGCTGTGTTCTTGGCTTTGGAGAGTGAAGTTTTACCTGTGCAACCGTGATTACAGGAACTTTTCATTCTTCCGGTATAAAGATGGGCCCTTTAGGGGGTGTGAGGGGGGTAAAGTTAGCACTGAACCTATCTGCCAGGATGTTGGCAATATCAGTTGGTTCTGTATATTTAGTGTCATTGTGCTGTAACTCAGAGCAGATCTGAGTGTTGTCATTGAGATTTTTGACATAGCTATAGAATGCTTTGTGGTTGTCTTTAGAATCAGTGGCAATTTTGTTTTCATAACTAGCTTTGGAGGATTTTATGAGGGATCTCAGCTTCTTACTGAGGCTGACCAGGGAGTTCCTCCAATTGTGGGATTTTACTCTTCTTTGCAACAGTTTCTTACTTCTGTTGTATAGTTTGTTTATGGCAGAAGACCACCAGATTGGCTTCCTTTTTTTGGAGGATAGCATCTTGGTTCTGTTAGGGATAGCATGATCCATGCACTCGTGTAAGTGCTTATAAAGTGCATTTGTGTAGGATTCACCAGTCGTACCTCTATTGTCCATCTGCATGGGTGTCGTAATGTTTGGCACTTGTGTCTTAAGAAGCGTGAAGTTGGCTTTGGAAAAATTTTTTATGGTTGTTTTCCTAATGGGGGGGGGGGAGCGGGATGTGGATGTCTAGAGTGATTAGCTTGTGGTCGGCTCTGACCAATGAGGAGCTGACCTCTGGTGTGGAACACCGGTCACCCATGCTGGTGATGACCAGATCTAGGATATTGCTGCCCCTGGTGGGGGTGTGGATAAGTTGATCCAAAGCATTGGAATTGATGATTTCCAGAAAACGTTGAGCAAAAGAGTTGGTACATGAGTAGTTTTCCCAGTTAATGGTAGGGTAGTTGAAATCACCCATTATTAGAGTGTTGGGTTGTACCTTAATATTTTCCAGTGTATCAAGAAAAGAGGAGTGGGAATCCTAGGGCATGGTGGGGTGTCTTTAGCAAGCTATAATCTGGATTGCGGTTTTGCCCAGAGTTAGTTGAACTTGGATAATCTCGGATGCATTATGCTGAGCAACTAGCTTGGAGGTGTGGATATCCTTAATAAATATGGACACGCCTCCACCTTTAGTGTTTCGGTCCGGGTTTGCTGGCCGAAAGGTGTGGTATGAATTATAACCTGGTAATGCAGGGGTGCTCTATGGAGCTTTGAACCAGGTCTCTGTCACTGCACAAATGTCAATGTTCTCCATTTTAAGGAGTGCCTCGAGTGAGTGCATTTTGAGGTTTAGACTTCTAGCATTGAGTAGCATTACCCTCCGATTTTGCTTGCTTGTACCTGTTACAGTGGTGAATTTGTCATTTGAACCTTGCCTAAAAAGGCACTATAGGGGTGGCAAGAGCCTTTGCCAGTATCTGGAATCCCAAGGGCGACAGGTGCAGGCCATCTCTGGCAAAGCAGCGTGGTCTGTCGATCATGTCATCCCAGACAGACAGATACTGGATTCCCTTGGAATAACACCAGAAGCTTAGCCAATTGTTAAAGTCAATCATTTTGTCCTTGTACTGTGATGTCATTCTGGGTGATGGCAGGATGCTGCTCAGGGCTAGGGTCATACCTGCCTGGGCTACAAGATCAGAGAGCTCCTCCATGTCTCTTTTCATGTAGTCCAGGGAGGTACGTCTCAGGTCATTCACACCAACATGGACAATGACAGAGTCATATTTGTACTTGTTGTGGAGTGACCTGAGTGCATGCATTATGTGGTGGATCCTGGCACCTGACAGGCAGCTGGCAGTAACTTTTTCCTTGTTTAGCCTGGTGAGTTGAACATCAGTGTGCCTGACTATAGAGTCACCTATGACTAGAGTGTTGGGTACGTTATGCCTTATGGGCTGTAGTTGAGTGGCACACTGAGTATGTGGGCTATGTGTCATTTGGGTTGTGTTGGGGAGTGGAGGTTGCTTGCAATTCTGCTTTGGAGGTCTCTGTTGTTTGGGCAGATTAGTACTGAGAGCCTCCATGAATGTATGTGTGTGTTTTGTGGTTCTGTGTGTGTGTGTTTTGGTGGTGTAGGTTTTGAGGGACTATGTGATGAGTGTGGTGCGGTGCAATTGTTTACCTTCTCCTCTTGACTGTCTAGGCCAGTCTTTGGTGAAGAGAGCTTTGCTTCCAGTTTGGCTATATAAATGCATCTCTCACAGGTCGTAGTGTTGGGTGGTAGGAGGAGAGGGTTGTCTGTGTACATGAGGCAATTGCTGCATTGTCCCACGTTGCCCAGATTCATCAGGTAGACAGGTGAAAATACTGGGAGCTGACCTTTAGACATGCCTGAATAGGTGCTTATTTATTAAGTACTAAAAACTGTTTTCCTCTAGACAAGTGAGGAAAGTGGAGTGCTGTAGTAATTTGTAACTTATTTAGTGCTTACAATGAGTTCTGAACAAGTGCTGAGATCAAAGAAACAGATTAGTGCTAAAACTAAAAAGCTGGCTAGTTGCAAGGGAAATTTTGAAAAACAGACTTTATGGTGCCAGGAATAGTTTAACCCCAGTTAAGTGGGTGGGGGTGGGGGCTTAGGAGCTCACAAACAGTCCTGGACACATCAAATCTGTATCTGACCTGCCACAGGAAAGGGGGGAAGCAAGCTTAGAATTTTTTTTCAGTAAAGTGGAAATGGAGAAAGCTGGAACAGAAGTTAATTCAATGTTAAGAATCTGAGTGGGTTGGCCTTCACAAATGTTCTCTATTAGATTGAGTGAACTAATGATACTAGACTGGGAGGAGTGTCACAGATCAAATATACAGTATAGGCAGGCAACTGCAAAGCCACCAAGTATAAGAACACACAACACAACACTAGGGAGGGTTGGTGAGGAAAAATTACAGTTCCTAGCTGTAGTCACTAAATGAAAGTTTTAAACAGATCAAGGAACAGGCTCGAGAATGCTTTTAACTGTAACAGACAAAAATGCACAGAAAAGTTCAGATAGAGCACTCACAATCAACTCTCAGTATGAAAAAGCAGTTTACAGTTAAGTAATGTTAAAACAGTTTAAAACAGTACATAAATGCAGTGAAACAATTAAAAAAAGCTTTATAACAGTGCAAAATATAGTAGATCAACTGTATAGCACAATTATAAGCATTTTAGAAGTGCAATTCAGTGAAATAAGTGTAAGAAATAACTTAGCCTGCTCTTGGAATCTTAAGGAATGTCCACTAATGCAATGCAATCCAGAGCCTGACAATACAAGCAGAATCTTTATAAGACACAGGGTTTATATATGAGTAAGAATGGAGGAGTTAGAAGATCAGATTACTACTCAGCCCCTGCTATTACCCAATCACTCGTACTACAGAAGGTCAGGAGGCCTTGTTACTCTCAATAATAATGAAGACAATCAGCAGAAAATGGCTGCCAGAAACACAGGAAACTCAAACAAAACTTCCAGCCTAGACAACAGGCCTCTATCAAGATTATGCCACCTGAGCAGAACACAGAAACCTCACTTTAAAAGCATAGAAAGAACAGTAACAAAGAGAAAATCCAAGTCTCAGTATAAAAAAGCAGTTTACAATTTAGTAATTTAAATTAAAAAAGCAATTATAGTAATGCACACTATTACAGTTCCTAGCTGTAGCCACTAAATGAAAGTTTTAAACAGATCAAGGAGCAGACTTGAGAATGCTTTTAACTGTAACAGACAAAAATGCACAGAAAAGTTCGGATAGAGCACTCACAATCAACTCTCAGCATGAAAAAGCAGTTTACAGTTAAGTAATGTTAAAACAGTTTAAAACAGTACATAAATGCAGTGAAACAATAAAAAAAGCTTTATAACAGTGCAAAATATAGTAGATCAACTATATAGCACAATTATAAGCATTTCAGAAGTGCAATTCAGTGAAATAAGTGTAAGAAATAACTTAGCCTGCTCTTGGAATCTTAAGGAATTTCCACTTATGCAATGCAATCCAGAGCCTGATAATACAAGCAGAACCTTTATAAGACACAGGGTTATATAGCAGTAAGAATGGAAGAGTTAGAAGATCAGATTACTACTCAGCCCCTGCTATTACACAATCACTCGTACTATAGAATGTCAGGAGGCCTTGTTACTCTCAATAATAATGAAGACAATCAGCAGAAAATGTCTGCCAGAAACACAGGAAACTCAAACAAAACTTCCAGCCTAGACAACAGGCCTCTATCAAGATTATGCCACCTGAGCAGAACACAGAAACCTCACTTTAAAAGCATAGAAAGAACACCAACAAAGAGAAAATCCAAGTCTCAGTATGAAAAAGCAGTTTACAATTTAGTAATTTAAATAAAAAAGCAATTATAGTAATGCACACTATTACAGTTTCTAGCTGTAGCCACTAAATGAAAGTTTTAAACAGATCAAGGAGCAGACTCAAGAATCTGGGTACACCTTTCTCTCCACACTGCTATTAGTACCCTCAGTGGCCATTCCTCCCCTATCTCACCCAGTATCTTTATCATATCTATTGTGACCTCATCTGAGCCTGCTGCTTTGCCTGACTTCATTTTCCTTAGTGCTGTTCTTACTTCTTCTAGGGTGGGCTCCTCTTCTTCTTTTATCGTAGGCTGTTTCTGGGGCAGTACAGCTTCTGTGGGGTTTTCTTCATTCAGAAGCTGCTGGAAATACTCCTTCCATCTGTCTTTGATGTCCTCTGAGCTGGTGAGCAGGTTGTTGCTGGCATCCCTTATGAAGAGTATCTGATTATCTTCTTTATCTTTTTGTCTTTGCCTTTCAACCTGATATAGTTTCTTTGTGCCACTTACTGAGTCACTTTCCAGCAGTTGGTAGAGTGCCTCCGATGCCCTATTCTTTGCTATTGCAACTTCTTTCTTAGCTTCGTTGTTAGCCAACCAGTAGCCCTTCCTAACCTGGTCAGTCTTTTCTTTCTCCCACTTCTTTCTGCACTCCTTTCGTCTGATGACTTCCTGAACTTCTACATTCCACCACCAGCTTTCCTTATGTACCTTACTTCCATAGCTGACTCGGCCACATATCTTTTCTGTAGTCCTAACACATGCTGCTTTTAGGTGCTGCCATTCTTGCTCAACTCCATCTATTTCCTCCTCTTCTTGGGGTGCTAGAGCCCTGAGTAATTCTTTGAACTGTTGTACTTCCTCTCCAGTCAACTTCCAGGTCTTCAGCTTAGTCTCTGTTGACCTTAGAGCCTTCTCTGACCACTGCTTGCAACTGATTGTGGGAACTAGTGGTTTATGGTGTGGGGGGACTGTTTCGCTGGGGATGACTTTGCAATCACGGATTCTACCTCAATGCCTTTTGCTTACTAGAAGGAAGTCTACCTGAGTTTCATGTTGACTACTCTTGTATGTGATCTTGTGACTGTCTCTCTTTCTGAACCATGTGTTAGCTACTGTCAAGTCATTTGCCAGACAGAAGTCTAGAATGGCTTCTCCTTTATTCCTCACTCATGTGGACACAGGCAGTCCTCATATCCTGTTCTGTCTGTCTGTCCAGATATGTGCATTCAAGTCGCCCATTATTAACACCAATTCATGTTGTCCTGCTTTATCTAGTAGCATGTAACTCTTGTCTGAATGCACTTTTTTCCTCAGTATCACAACCCTGTTGTGGGGCATATGTTGAGATTATGACTACTGCCCTATCATTACACTGGAGTCTGAATGCCATGAGTCTGACATTAATTCTGATGATATCCCTCACTGCCTTCTGAAGCCTCTCTCTCATCACAATTCCTACACCATTTCTAGCCTGTTCCCCTCCTGAGTATTAAAGTCTAGATCCCAAGCCAAGTGGCTTTGCTACACTGCCCTTCCATCTCATCTCTTGGATACATAGGATGCCCAGCCTACTCTGTATCATCATGTCATCCACTTCCAAGCTGCATCCTGTCAGTGAAACAACATTAAGCATAGCAGTTCATGTTTGGCAGATTGGATGGTTTTACAACCAGCTTTCACTCAACATAGCTATCCCAGGTAACCCAGGCTGGGCAACTAGACACTGGTCGGCCAGTAGCTTATTGGACTTTTTATGGTGGGCACACACTGGCCAGTAGGAAGCACATATATCTCTCCCACCATTAGCAAGGGTCCCTGGAATAGGTCAGAGTAGGCTGGTCCTTAACCTACTTTTCACCAGTAACTACCCATGTGGTAACATTAGTTAGCATGACTGAATCACCTAAAGCCATATTTTATACCATCAAGTGGCTATCCCTGCAGTCTGTGATCCATGTTCTGCTATCTTGAGGATACTGCACACCACAGTAGATGCCCATATCAGTTGGTCTGCACAATGCTTACCCCTATAGGTCACCATGTAGAGTCTGTGCTGCTTCCCACAGCTCCATTCATTGGTGAGTTTATGATGGAAACACTCATTATATTTTTTGGACATGAGAGAATTCCCATGGAGACACAGGGAGAACATGCAAACTCCAAACAAACATTGGTCAGAGGTCAGGATCAAACCTTGTACCTTGGGCATGGGAGGTGAAGACCTTAGCCATTATGCCAACTGGTCTCTTCCAAGAATAATATATTGCAATGAGTAAGCACACACAGATACACACACACACACACACACACACACACACACACACACACACACACACACACACACACACACACACACACACACACACCCAGTGTAGCTTCAGTAATAATAATAATAGTACTGAAAGTGCTCTACTTAAAAGAGTTAAATGACTGTTTATTGAAAGAACACAGTGCTGTTGCTCCTTATTTTGCCTGGTCAATCTGTTTTTACTCCACTGACAAGTGCATCTTGTTCAACCAGGCTCATTCCTAATTTATTCCTTTCATGCTGAAATTGACCTGTGGGGCTAATTCTTCTATGAGTATCCCATTGCACTGTGTGGGTCTTGGTCTCCAGCTGTTCATGACATATACATTTTTCTGTTGACACAGTGGAGATTATCGAGGAATTAATGTCAGGTCTTGGATTCTTCAGTGAACATTTGAATGCCATCCATAACTGATTGTGGAGCAATTGTGTTAGGCCCAGTATTGTGAAGACAGAAATTATAACTATAAAAAACAAAAGCAGACCCAGCGGAGTTAATGCTCAGCGGAAAAATGAAGATACAGAAGTAAAGAATTAATCCAATTACCGCTGAGCAAAGCAATGGAGGGTACCTAGAGGAAAGGTCTCCAATACCTTCAATGTACAGTATTGATAGGAAATAAACAAATCCAAAAGTATGCAGAACGTGATAAAAGCAGATTTATTTGTTAAAATAGGTTAGCGCTTTCGCAATAGCTTCATCAGACCTTCAGTGACATAAACCGTTGTAAATCAATGTTTTAAATACACAAAAAGGCGCCAAAATCCTTCAGGCTTCTTAAAGATACAACACTCATTAAAAACACATTAAAAAATATGACAAAAACATAATATGTGTAAAACTATACATAATAAATATATGACTGCAGATAATAATAAGTCATATTAAAAACATCTAAATGTGCATATTCATGGTGATAATGAAAACAGAGAATCAATATGAAAAATCAAGTATATATAGTACAACAATGTGTGTATACTAACTTTTCTTCTTCCCTAACCTCCTAGATTTCAATAGTGGACGTAGGGGAACTTTCCCATTTAAACCTGGTGTCAGATCAGCCCTAAACTTGATAATCCAGTGAATCTCCCTGGTCTCAGTAAAGTTCTTAATGTCCCCTCTCCTGTGTGTTCTAAAAATCTGTTCCAAAACTCTAAATTTGAACTGATGTACTACACCCTCCTCCTTTGTGTGTTTGGCCAAGGCATTGTGTAAGTTGCCCTTCCTCGTATGGTATGCATGCTCCCTAATCCTGTCCTTCAACGTTCGATTAGTTTTGCCTACGTAGTAGGCTGGACATGATGTGCATGAAGCAAGATAAACCACGTCCTTGGACATGCAACTGCCTTTCGTCCGGATGTGATATATGCCGGATCCATAGGGGTAAACAAAGACAGGGTCAATCAATATATAGGAACAGAAATTGCACTTATTACAAGGTGTCATATAAGGCCCTAATGGAGTATAGGGTGTGTGATGGACTTTTGGATAGCAGAGGAGCCTCTTGAGATTCTTCTTATTTCGATAAACAAATTTTGGTCGTTCACCTGTAAGACCCTTGATGGTGGGGTCCACTGACAAGACATGCCAGTGCTTGGAGAAAATATCTTTGACTATGCCAATATCTCTGGTATAATAAATGGGAAAAGTGATGTTATTATCTTTATGAAAGTCATCCTTGGACTGAATAATTCTCATATCACTTGTGTATAATTCCATCGCCTTCTGAGAAATATGGTTTAGCTCTACTCTCCTGAGGCTGTGAATATCATCCATCCCTCTGGTGATGTCCAGATCGCTGTATCCACGTTCCATAAATCTCATACCAAGGTCTCCCAGTTCCTTTCCAGATTAGAATCTCCAGGTGTATATCTAGACATCCGCATAGATTGTCCCTTCACAATATTATTATAGACAAAGCCCGGGTGCATACTGGAACGATGTAGCAGTGTGTTCCTGTGACAAATCTTACGATACACTCCTGTATTGACAATCCCACCAGGTAATTTGTCCACAAAAACGTCCAAAAAAGGGATTGTGGTGTGTGACCATTCCATGGTGAAATTCAGGAATCTTTTGGAGCTATTGATCCATTCAAAAAAACACCCCAAATTATCCAGTGTGCCCCTCCAGACAAAGAAAAGATCATCCACAAAACGCCTATAGAATGGTACAAACTCCTTGAATAGTTCATTCTGGAATAGATGACAATGCTCCCATTCTGCCATGACCAAGTTGGCGTAGCTATTCGCACAAGAGGTGCCCATAGCTACGCCATCTCGCTGTAAAAAGATCTTATCTTGGAAGCAAAAGAGATTGGAATCCAAAATGATCCCTAACAGCAGTAGGATCAAATCGACATCATAGTCCAGAGATATGGTGGATCTCCTCATGTAGGCACTAATCATCTCTTTACCCTCTGTGTTGGGTATGACGGTGAACAGGGACTGAACGTCCATTGTTACCCATATGATGTTCTCAACATCAGAGGAAAAGTTGACGTACTGATATAGATCTAACAAAAACTGTCTGGTGTCTCTAAGAATGAAACAATTCGCATCAACTAGGGGTCTGAGCTGAGCTTCTACAAAGAGTGATAGAGGTTCAGTTGACCATCCCCTGCCTGCAACTATAGGTCTCAAAGGGGGATGCTGTGAATCTTTGTGGACCTTGGGGAGGCCCTGGATAATGGGTAGCAGGGGGTGGATGACATGAAAATAATCAAATAGAGTCTGATCAATGCAGGTACAACATTGAATAACATTGCCTTTAAACTTTGAAAGTTTTTTTCAAAGATGCAGGTACAACATTGAATAACATTGCCTTTAAACTTTGAAAGTTTTTTTCAAAGATGCAGGTACAACATTGAATAACATTGCCTTTAAACTTTGAAAGTTTTTTTCAAAGATGCAGGTACAACATTGAATAACATTGCCTTTAAACTTTGAAAGTTTTTTTCAAAGATGCAGGTACAACATTGAATAACATTGCCTTTAAACTTTGAAAGTTTTTTTCAAAGATGCAGGTACAACATTGAATAACATTGCCTTTAAACTTTGAAAGTTTTTCAAAGATGCAGGTACAACATTGAATAACATTGCCTTTAAACTTTGAAAGTTTTTTTCAAAGATGCAGGTACAACATTGAATAACATTGCCTTTAAACTTTGAAAGTTTTTTTCAAAGATGCAGGTACAACATTGAATAACATTGCCTTTAAACTTTGAAAGTTTTTTTCAAAGATGCAGGTACAACATTGAATAACATTGCCTTTAAACTTTGAAAGTTTTTTTCAAAGATGCAGGTACAACATTGAATAACATTGCCTTTAAACTTTGAAAGTTTTTTTCAAAGATGCAGGTACAACATTGAATAACATTGCCTTTAAACTTTGAAAGTTTTTCAAAGATGCAGGTACAACATTGAATAACATTGCCTTTAAACTTTGAAAGTTTTTTTCAAAGATGCAGGTACAACATTGAATAACATTGCCTTTAAACTTTGAAAGTTTTTCAAAGATGCAGGTACAACATTGAATAACATTGCCTTTAAACTTTGAAAGTTTTTTTCAAAGATGCAGGTACAACATTGAATAACATTGCCTTTAAACTTTGAAAGTTTTTCAAAGATGCAGGTACAACATTGAATAACATTGCCTTTAAACTTTGAAAGTTTTTTTCAAAGATGCAGGTACAACATTGAATAACATTGCCTTTAAACTTTGAAAGTTTTTTTCAAAGATGCAGGTACAACATTGAATAACATTGCCTTTAAACTTTGAAAGTTTTTTTCAAAGATGCAGGTACAACATTGAATAACATTGCCTTTAAACTTTGAAAGTTTTTCAAAGATGCAGGTACAACATTGAATAACATTGCCTTTAAACTTTGAAAGTTTTTTTCAAAGATGCAGGTACAACATTGAATAACATTGCCTTTAAACTTTGAAAGTTTTTTTCAAAGATGCAGGTACAACATTGAATAACATTGCCTTTAAACTTTGAAAGTTTTTTTCAAAGATGCAGGTACAACATTGAATAACATTGCCTTTAAGCTTTGAAAGTTTTTTTCAAAGATGCAGGTACAACATTGAATAACATTGCCTTTAAGAAACCCAGTACCTTCATTCCCCCGATACATCCCTTAGTGGCTGCCTATAGCAAGCTGGTGGAAGACAACATTTATAGGATGAATCAGACAGATCATATAGGTAGAAGGAGGAAATATAATCTTAATTATCAACAACGAGTAGCCCTACATTCCCTTCGGAACAATCGCGGTATTGTCATTCGACCAGCTGACAAGGGTGGTGGAGTTGTAGTCTTTGACATAGATAGGTACAATTATGATATGTTACAGATGCTGGCTGATGACAGATTTTACATTTCCATCACCAACTACAGGGTAGATACCATCATCAATACCATACATTCTACACTTCTTGGACTTCTTAATGAAGGGGCTATTGATCAGACTCTATTTGATTATTTTCATGTCATCCACCCCCTGCTACCCATTATCCAGGGCCTCCCCAAGGTCCACAAAGATTCACAGCATCCCCCTTTGAGACCTATAGTTGCAGGCAGGGGATGGTCAACTGAACCTCTATCACTCTTTGTAGAAGCTCAGCTCAGACCCCTAGTTGATGCGAATTGTTTCATTCTTAGAGACACCAGGCAGTTTTTGTTAGATCTATATCAGTACGTCAACTTTTCCTCTGATGTTGAGAACATCATATGGGTAACAATGGACGTTCAGTCCCTGTTCACCGTCATACCCAATACAGAGGGTAAAGAGATGATTAGTGCCTACATGAGGAGATCCACCATATCTCTGGACTATGATGTCGATTTGATCCTACTGCTGTTAGGGATCATTTTGGATTCCAATCTCTTTTGCTTCCAAGATAAGATCTTTTTAGCGAGATGGGGTAGCTATGGGCACCTCTTGTGCGAATAGCTACGCCAACTTGGTCATGGCAGAATGGGAGCATTGTCATCTATTCCAGAATGAACTATTCAAGGAGTTTGTACCATTCTATAGGCGTTTTGTGGATGATCTTTTCTTTGTCTGGAGGGGCACACTGGATAATTTGGGGTGTTTTTTTGAATGGATCAATAGCTCCAAAAGATTCCTGAATTTCACCATGGAATGGTCACACACCACAATCCCTTTTTTGGACGTTTTTGTGGACAAATTACCTGGTGGGATTGTCAATACAGGAGTGTATCGTAAGATTTGTCACAGGAACACACTGCTACATCGTTCCAGTATGCACCCGGGCTTTGTCTATAATAATATTGTGAAGGGACAATCTATGCGGATGTCTAGATATACACCTGGAGATTCTAATCTGGAAAGGGAACTGGGAGACCTTGGTATGAGATTTATGGAACGTGGATACAGCGATCTGGACATCACCAGAGGGATGGATGATATTCACAGCCTCAGGGAGAGTAGAGCTAAACCATATTTCTCAGAAGGGGCGATGGAATTATACACAAGTGATATGAGAATTATTCAGTCCAAGGATGACTTTCATAAAGATAATAACATCACTTTTCCCATTTATTATACCAGAGATATTGGCATAGTCAAAGATATTTTCTCCAAGCACTGGCATGTCTTGTCAGTGGACCCCACCATCAAGGGTCTTACAGGTGAACGACCAAAATTTGTTTATCGAAATAAGAAGAATCTCAAGAGGCTCCTCTGCTATCCAAAAGTCCATCACACACCCTATACTCCATTAGGGCCTTATATGACACCTTGTAATAAGTGCAATTTCTGTTCCTATATATTGATTGACCCTGTCTTTGTTTACCCCTATGGATCCGGCATATATCACATCCGGATGAAAGGCAGTTGCATGTCCAAGGACGTGGTATATCTTGCTTCATGCACATCATGTCCAGCCTACCACGTAGGCAAAACTAATCGAACGTTGAGGGACAGGATTAGGGAGCATGCATACCATACGAGGAAGGGCAAATTACACAATGCCTTGGCCAAACACACAAAGGAGGAGGGTGTAGTACATCAGTTCAAATTTAGAGTTTTGGAACAGATTTTTAGAACACACAGGAGAGGGGACATTAAGAACTTTACTGAGACCAGGGAGATTCACTGGATTATCAAGTTTAGGGCTGATCTGACACCAGGTTTAAATGGGAAAGTTCCCCTACGTCCACTATTGAAATCTAGGAGGTTAGGGAAGAAGAAAAGTTAGTATACACACATTGTTGTACTATATATACTTGATTTTTCATATTGATTCTCTGTTTTCATTATCACCATGAATATGCACATTTAGATGTTTTTAATATGACTTATTATTATCTGCAGTCATATATTTATTATGTATAGTTTTACACATATTATGTTTTTGTCATATTTTTTAATGTGTTTTTAATGAGTGTTGTATCTTTAAGAAGCCTGAAGGATTTTGGCGCCTTTTTGTGTATTTAAAACATTGATTTACAACGGTTTATGTCACTGAAGGTCTGATGAAGCTATTGCGAAAGCGCTAACCTATTTTAACAAATAAATCTGCTTTTATCACGTTCTGCATACTTTTGGATTTGTTTATTTCCTATCACTACTGTACATTGAAGGTATTGGAGACCTTTCCTTTAGGTACCCTCCATTGCTTTGCTCAGCGGTAATTGGATTAATTCTTTAGAAATTATAACTATGCATGCACTGCTTCAAGCATTACCCCCCCCCACCAGAGTCTATGGAGGTAATAGGCTGTGTTTGTGTTTACAGAGTGAACTTTAGGCGTGACCCTCATCTGCCTCTCATTAAGTGATCTTTTGATAGTTGTTAAGTTGTTACTAAATTATACTATGATCATTTGAGGAGCATTCCCTTAATTAAGAAACTTAAACCATCACAATTCCTTCCAGAAATGATGTAAGCGTTGACCTTATAACTGGATTCCTGCAGTGCAGCTTGCCAAGAGCTAGATATATGTGACCTCAAGCATTTTCATGGTTTGCAGAATGGTAGAGCACATTTGTTAATTGGCACCCCATGCTGGATGATCTACATTATTTTCCTGTGTCGTTGTGGCCAGTTTCTAAGGCATTAGTGCATATATGTCTTATTATGTATCATACAGTTACTTTCTACTTTAAGGAACTGCTGTTTCACTGTCATCCATCTGAACACCTCACTTCTGTTGACAAGAGAATGCTAATCTTTCTTAGGATGTGACTGCAACATTATGGCTTGATATTTATTTCTTATCAGGATTTTTTCTTCTGAAATGTACTGCCTTTACAGCTTCATGGGGAGTTTTAAGAGATACAGTAAAAGAAGAAGGCTTATTCTTCAAACTATCAAAATTTTCTGAAACTAATTTTCTGTATTGATTTTATCATGTTTTTTCACATTTTATAAAATGCATTTTTTGACTTTTTCTATTGTTAGTTACAGTGGAGGGCAAAGTGACTTTTTCTATAGCTGTAGTATAAGCAGTGGAGACCAGTTATCCTGCCTGGTAAAGTCCTTTGATTGTTGTAACAACAATGGTATCGTGCATCTAAGTGGCAGACTATCTCAGACTTTCACTGCTCTGTATTCTGCAGAGATGGCATTGGCAAAAGTATGACCAATGAAGGTATTAGATATGGTTCTGGTCACTTTCATGACCTACAGTGACTTGCAAGATGTCTGTCTAGGGTGCTGGTAACACATATGTCTGGATCCACAAAAGACCAAAACAGTGTATATATCTAGTTAATCACTGTATATTAATCAGATTAGGCAATGGAAGTAGAAGTAGTGAACCTAAACTCGTCTTAAGTCAAAAAAATAATTAAAAAATATATCATTAAAATATTGTACAGAATTACTAAGTATTTGAAGGTAATCCAAGCAGGGTAGGCAGTCTGTTGCCAGTCAAAAATCCTTTATTTAGTACATGGACAAGCGATCGAAGTAAAACAAAAATAACAGAGTAATAGTTTTCTTACAAGTCTGTCTTTTTCCTCAATAAAAATTCACGCCTCACCCATTTCAGCTCATTATAACACAGAACCTCCCCTTGTCTCTCTTCCACTGCCCAAGCAGTTCCTCAGAGGGGCCAACATTTTATGACCACCCAGGAGAGCTCCAACTCCAGCCTGGGACCTTAACTATGTTTTGGAGAAACTCACCCTTCCTCCTTTCGAGCCAGCTGCTACTGCAGATTTAAAATGTCTTTTCTTGGAAAACAGCTTCCCTTTTAGCCATCACTTCAGCAAGAAGGGTATCTGTATTTCAGGCCCTTATGGCAGTGGAGCCTTTCATCATCTTTCATGCGGACATGGTGTCCCTCAGGACCAATCCCTCTTTCATGCCAAAGGTGGTATCCAGTGTGACCTTTAATCAGTGAATTCATTTGCCTATCTTCTTTCCTAATCCACAGAACAAAGCGAAAGGGATACTGCACTCCTTAGATGTGCACTGACAACTTAGATTCTACTTGGACAGGTCTAAACAAGGAAATCTGAACAACTGCTGGTGGCATTTGCTGCAGGGACAAAGGGGAAGGCTATTTCAAAGAGAACTATCTCCAAATGGATAGACCATTGCATTCACTTCTACTATAAGCACCATGGAAAACCTATCCCACAGGGGATCAGATCCCACTCAATCAGGGCTGCATCTACCTCTACAGCCTTTCTCAGAGGTGTACCTCCCAGGGACATCCTAGAAGCTGCTACCTGGAGTTCTGCACATACTTTCACCAAGCATTACCATTTGCCAATTTTCTCTAAATCCAGAGCAGGCTTTGCCACTGCAGTTTTGCAGGGCCTTATAGCTGGTCCCAATGATATCTAAATTCCTCCTCCCATCTTTAGCTTTGGAAATCTACCCAAATTAATGACTGCAACAGTGAAACACAAAGAACATAGTACAGTTGTGTACACTTACCATAAATGTAGATATTCAAGTGTATTCACTGTTGCAGTCCTGGTTACCCTCCCTCCAGCCCCCTGACTTCGTTTGGCTATACCTCTTCTCTCCTTTTCAATGCTTAAAAGCTTTTTGGTGTATTTGCTTTTTTGTCTGAGGTATAACCTTGTATATTTATAGATTGAATTGCTTCCCATTAGGGGGGCACCTGACATCTGGGGCAAAAAAAACTGATGTAATGACGTCGGCTGCATGTTTTATACCCCTGATGACCTGATGTCATGGAAGAAGAGACAGCAACTGACGCAGGACCCAAGCCTTTGTTAATCAGGCTGACTGAGGGCTACCTGCAAGCAGATAACCCAAATGTAATAACTGCAACAGTGAATACACTCAAACATCTACATTTATGGTAAGTGTACACAACTGTACTCCACTGTTATTGCAGAGAGGAGTAGAACTTAACACTCCCCTTTCATAGTAAAACAAAGAAATTAGATCAGTTAGGGGTTTATCAACAACTGTCACCTCTTCTGACATATTTAAATAAGCAGCATAGCCGGCCTCAGCCATAGGCCAACTAGGCAACTGCCTAGGGCACCGCTCTAACAAGGGCACTTTTCCAACATTTATTTGTTTATTTTTTTGCAGTAAAGAAATGTTTTCTTTAAAATATATTGAATGAATACAGGAAAAACTGAAGAGCAACACAGACTGTGGGAAAAAGGAAGAAGAAAGTAACCTGGATTGTGTAAGTAGACCAGGATGGGGGCACTGGGTGGTATGGGGGGAGTGCTATGGAGCCCTTTTGCCTAGGGCACCAGTTGACCGAAGGCCAGCCCTGATAAGTAGCAGCAGTATTGAGTTTCCAACAATACTTGTCTTAAATGATTTACCAAAACTACATAAGGCTGTACATAGGCCGCCTATGAGACCTTGGGGCGTGGATGGCTAAGCCAGCCACTTTCTATATATGTAGGAAAGTATTTAAAACCAATATTGAAAAATTCTAGGTATGTTTTACTTGATACAAAATCGTTTTTATATGATTTATATAGCTGTGTTAGTAATCTGAATATTATTCAATGATGCAATTGTTTATCAGTGTCTATGGATGTTAACTCCCTGATCACTGTTATACCTCATGATCAAGGTATTTCTGCAGTGAAATCTTATTTGGTAATACACAGCTCTTATTATGAAATGAAACTTGATTTGATTTGTATGTTATTGGAATTAATTCTTGAAAATAATGTTTTTTGGTCTGATTCCAGTTATTACATTCATAGCAGAGACGTAGCTATGTGCACACCATGTGCCAATAGCTATGCCAATATCATTCTGGCTCAATAGGAGGAAAACATAGCTTTGGGAATACATGGATTAAGTAGACATCTGCTTTTATCATAGATTCGTTGATGACATCTTTTTTCTATGGGATTGTTCTACCTATGCTTTAAATCAATATATAGAGATTTTGCAGTTAAGTACTAGCTATTTAACATTTACTCACAAGTTTTCAGATAACACCATGGATTTTTTAGATGTGGTAGTGTTTAAGAACAATGATGGGATTTTTAGCTCAGGGTTGCACATTAAGCCATGTAAAAGGAATAATTTGCTACACAGACATAGTATGCACTCCCCTCATGTATATAAAAATATTATAAGAAGACAATCTATGCAGCTCTCTAGACTGAACAATAATGATTCTAAATTTAACAGTGACATAGAGAACCTTCAAGTAGACCACTTGAAGTGTGGTTATAAGCCCAAATAAATTAATAAAAACATAGAACAGGTCAAGAAGTTAAGTCACAGTACTGCTAAACCTTATTTTTCCCCTCCAGCAAGGGTAGCTGTTGAAGCTTCTTCCTCACAGGGAACTGGAATTTCCTCTATATCAATGAATTTATATTATTATACTGACATTGACATTATTAAACAGATAGTTAACAAGAATTGGTTCATTCTTACATCTGATGAAAAAATACGGAGGGTAGTTGGTGACAGAGTTAGCTTTCAATATATAAACAAGAAAAACTTGAAATGTTTATTATGTTCAGGGGGTAGGCAGATTTCCCAGTGTAAGAATGGGATACTGCCTTGTAGAAAATGTAATTTTTGCAGTGTACTACTAAGCAACTCTGATTTCAGTCATCCCATCACTAAAGAGTTTTTTGAGTTTAATATTCTTGCAGACTGCAACACCCAGTTTGTGGTGTATCTTGCACAGTGGTCTACTTGTACCTCCTTCTATGTTGGGAAGACGGTTCATTCACTTTGTGAGCATATAAGAGAACATTTGAATGCCATTAGAAAGAAAGACACCGATAGAAGTGCCCTAGCAAAACATGCATTAGATAAAGGTTCAGATCATTGTTTTGGCCTTATGGTTATTGGCATTTTATATATGAATCTACGTTTGGGTGATCTCAATAATCTTTTGGAGCAATGTGCATCCAAATGGATTGTTAGACTACATGCAGATAAGCCTTCTCCTAATGTTCCCCTCAAACCCTATTTATTAGCTTGTCTATTAAAATAAATAAACAAGCATTTAATGATTTGTTTTTAGTTATTTTTACTTATGATTATTATTTTTTGTTTTGGATTTTAATTATATGTTTATTTGATTATTGTATTATGAAGTATATTATTTGACCTCAATGACTCCTAGTATAAGCATTTAAGTATTGATTTTATTTACTTATTCAAGATGCCCTAGATTTGATTGGATGTCAGAGATGATGTAATTGGTGATGTATTTTATGTATTTCTACTTAAAGGAGTACCGCACCCACAGACTCAAAAACATGTTTAAAACATCATGGCATGATGTTTCCTACACTTTAACAGCACTCTGGGATTATTTACAGGATTTTAATTATTTTTATATGTAATTCCAGACTCCGACCACATGGAGGCTGGCATATTGACGTGGTTTGGATAAATCAGGTTGCTATCCAGTATCCCAGAAATCATTGTTTGGCTCATAAATGTTACATCATGCAGGCCTCCATTTATCTAAAGTTCCTGTCATTCCATAGATGTTGCATGCGTACAAAGTACTGAATAAAATAGAACAGTGTAAGTAACATTCCCTGCTGCTGGATGACTACTTAAAACAGAAACAGTGCAAATGCCAGAGAACACGTTCAAAGTGCTGTTTACTGCTGCCTTTTTTTCTAATTTAGTTTAAATGGCACTAATTTGTGAGACAATGAATTCCAGTCCATTTACTTTCCCCTTCCCCCATAACACTTAGCATCCCTCGCTGTCAAAGTCCTGAGGGTAATTTGACCTGGTAATTCCATTGATTGGCAGATCTCAGTAGGGTGCTTGACTCATATAATTTAATCTTTGCTCTAGCATTTCCTTTGTTAGAGGGGACATTTTTTTGCTGTACTATAGCCATGGCCTTACTTGACTGCAATCACATCTAGTAAGGTCTTGCACCATGGAGCTAAAGAATAAAACATTTATACTATTAACCAGTTTAGATCTTTATTAATTTAAGTGTTAAGGTATCACTTCATGCTTCCACCTTGGTAAAATTTGAGATTTACATGTGCAAAGTGTGTTGGTATGCATTGTTTGCCTTCATATGTTTTTACTCCACTAGTTGGTTTGCAAAAAAAACCTTTTGCAGTGTCCCTGGATTTGTCTTTGTACATACAAGCCACATTGCTATATTTTCCCCTTCCTTTTTCTTGTGTCCAGAAGTCACTTATAACAAAGTAAATTTTTTATTGATTTTTTTTTAAATAAAGGACATCAGGGTTAACTTACCTTGAATCAGATAATGGATGCCACTGCAAAGAATCACTGTTGAAATATTTGTGCATGGACAAAATCCCTTACTAAATCTATTTGCCAGCCTCCAGTTCAATTGGTGCTATGGCTTTAATATACTGGTGTGTTTGCTCATGCCTTCGAAATTTCTCCACCATTACATACCAGTTTTGCAGTGCAGTAACCACCCGACATGCCCATACACCTTTAACCATCAATATGCAGCTATTCCTGTTCATGTGAGTATGTGAATTAATTTTCAGACTTAAGGTGTGGAAGCTCCTCTGAATAATTCTAGGTGCTTGTTCAGGTTTCACATGGTGCTTGCTTAGAGCTACTCTCATGTTAAGCCACTGTGAATATGTTGCACTGCCACCTCTGATACCAGGGTAATGTTTTAATCTTTCTATTCCCGCACTGCACACTAGCAGTATCTGGTGCAAATACAACCACCTAAACATCATTTGCCGTGCAGAATGTACAAGTATGTATACCAAATTTCTGTTTCCAAACATTGGTGTTACTACACTACTACTGAATAAAATGAACAGCACTCAGGCTGGGGGAGGACAAGGGAGCCATGACATCACAGAATGGGTGGGTCTTATTATTTTAGTTAGAATAAAAAAAAAAAAGTACCTACACTGCCTGGCCTTGATGATGTCAGTAATTGGGTGACTCCAGCAAGCTTTATTCAAACGTGAGAGAATAATTTTGTAAGTGAAACCATCACAGTTTGAGAAGGTAGGCTTCTGTTACAGAAGTAAGGGGAATTATAAAAATTGTTCATAGGTTCATAGGTTCATACTAGGCTATCTGCCCTAGGGCATTTATAAGCCTAGCCAGAGTGTATTTGGCTTTCGCCACCCATTTTAAATTAATTTTGCTATGCCCTTTTTCAAGGTTAGCATACTGTGCCTCTGTCTAACAGTGACACAGAAGTGATACCCGGGGTAAACCTACGATCTCCCATCCACTCATCAAGATTCCTCTTGAAGAGAGTCAATGAGGGACTCTGCCTAACCTGGACTGGGATTTTATTCCAGAGTGAAGGGAGCCTCTGGATTATGAATCTGTCCCTCCAGCATGTCCTATTTATTTCAGTGCTGAGGTTCAAGTCTCTCGAGCACGTAGCTCGATGGGATTTGGATTTTCTGAGGTGCAGCATGTCCATTAATTCCGGGTTGGACATGGCTTTATACATCAGGCACAGATCGCCTCTGAGCAGGCAGTATGCCACTGAGTAGAGCTGGAGTTTCTTTAACCGGGCAGCATATGGCATCTGTTTGAGCCCTTTGATCCTCTTGGTGAGGTACTTTTGGGGTCTTTCCAGTTGCTGCAGGTGTCTGGTAAGGTACATCCCAAAAAGGGCATTGTACTCAATTATGGGCCTGATGAGAGATGAGTAAAGAGGCACGATGACCTCCCCTGATCTAGATGTGAATCCCTTCATGATTAGGTGGGCTATATAAAATGTTTTTCTAACCACTTTGGCCACGTGGTTGTCAAATGAGAGATTGCTATCAACTTGGGTCCCCAGGTCCCTAATTACTTCTTCTGTACTTAATGGATTACCACCTATGTGGTAATTTGTGGGCACTTTGTTTTTGCCAAAGGGGATGACTATACACATTTTGGCGTTTAGCTTGAGGCCATGGCTCTGGCACCAGTTGTCTGTTTCTATGAGGCCCTTTTGGAGGATGCTTGTGTCAGCTGGAGAGTCGATTATGGTGCCCAGTTTGCAGTCATCTGCGAACTTGGTCAGCCATAGTCCTTCCGTGTTGGCCTGTACCTCCGAGAAATATATACCGAACAAGAGAGGTCCCAGGACTGAGCCTTGTGGGACACCACTTGTAACTGGTTTGGAGTCTGACATGGCTCCAGCAATTCTAAGCATGTGGGTTCTGTCCTTGAGCCAGTTTGCAACCCATCTAGTGACATAGGGGTTTATATTTAAGCAGGTGAGCTTATCTATAATGCCCAAGTGGGGTATTGTATCGAAGGCTTTTGCGAGGTCCAGGTAGGCTGTGTGGATCACCAATGGCCTTGGTGACTGTTTCAAAGAAATCGACCAGGTTTAAGAGGCAGGATCTGCCCTTAACAAAGCCGAACTGGGTAGGATCCAGTGTCTGTAGGTCCCCAATATCTTTATTTATGAGGTCCATGATGATCCTTTCCATAGCTTTGCAGACCAAGCTAGTCAGGCTTATGGGGCGATAGTTTCCAGGATCCGTTGAGGCACCACCTTTGTGGAGAGGGACCACTGTTGCTGTACGCCACTCTTTGGGTACATATCCTGTAGTAAGGCTGAGATTGAACAGTAGTTTTATGTTTGGGTTTAGCTCTTCTTGGAGTTCATGTTGGACGCAGCCCGGGACACCGTCTGTTCCCATTGATGCTGTGTTTTTTGCTTTGGAGGGGGCAGCTCTTACCTGAGCATCTGAAATGTCAGGGGTGAGGCACTCTGCTGGCATAGATATTTGCCCTTTTGGTGGGGAGAGGGGGAGAAGTTTGCACTGAACCTGTCAGCTAGGATGTTGGCAATGTCTGTGGGTTCAGTGTATTTTTTGTCATTTTGGACTAATTCTGAGCATATCTGGGAATTCCCACCCAGGTTCCTAACATAACTAAAGAAAGCCTTGCTATTATCCTTAGTGTCCTGTGCAATTTTTTTCTCGAAGCTGGCCTTAGACAATTTTATGAGTGCCCGTAGTTTTTTGCTAATACTGATCAGAGATGCCTTCACTTTTTGGGATTTGCTCTATCATGTAGTAGCTTCCTTCTTCTATTGTATAGTTTGTTTATGGCTGGGGTCCACCAGGCAGGACGTCTGCCTTTGGAGGATTGGGTCTTGGTTTTATTTGGGATTGCATGATCCATGCATTCCTGAAGGTATTCATAGAATGCGTTTATAAAGGATTCTGCGGTCTGGGCCGTATTTTCCACAGGCCCGGGGGTTTTGAAAGATTCCACCTCGGTTTTGAGGAGTGTGAAATTTGCTTTAGAGAAGTTTTTCATTGTGGTTTTATGGGCAGGGGGTGGGGTCGGAATGTGAATATCCAGTGAGATTAGTTTATGGTCTGATCTTACCAGTGAGGGATACACTTCTGGTCTGGAGCATAGAGTCCCCATGTTGGTGATGATCAGGTCCAGTATGTTTTCCCCTCTTGTGGGAGTGGTAACAAGTTGTTCCATAGCATTTGAGTTTATAAATTCTAAGAACCTTTGGGCTAGGGTGTTGGAGCTAGAGTAATGCTCCCAGTCTATGTTTGGGTAGTTGAAGTCGCCCAATATGATGGTGTTTGGAGAGACCTTCATATTTTCCAGTGTTCTCAGGAAGGCCGAGTGAGGTTCCTGGGTTTGGGAGGGTGGTCTGTAGCAGGCTATAAACTGGAAGGCAGTTTTACCCACTGTTAGTTGCACATGGATAGTCTCTGATGCTTTGTGCTGTGCCACCAACCTGGAGGTGTGGGTATCTTTGACGAATATTGATACTCCCTCTCCTTTTGTGGTTCAGTCCAAGTTTTGTGGCCATAAAGCATGGCATGAGATATAACCTGGTAGTGCTGGGGTGCTCTCGGGAGCCTTGAACCAGGTTTCTGTTACTGCACAGATATCGATATTCTCCATGCTAAGGAGAGTTTCGAGTGCGTGCATCTTGAGGTTTAGACTTCTGGCGTTGAGTAGCATTACTCTTAGTTTCTTATCCCTTGTGATACCTATGGAGGTGGGTTTGTCTTTTGAGCCTTGCCTAAAAAAGGCACTATGGGGGTAGCAAGAGCCTTTGCCAATATCCGAAAGCCCAGGGGTGACAGGTGCAAGCCATCTCTAGCGAAGCATCGTGGCTTGTCGAGCATGTCATCCCAGCCTGACAGGCATTGGATCCCGTTTGAATGACACCAATACTTAAGCCAATTGTTGAAATTGATCATCTTGTCTTCATATTGTGGCATCATTCTTGGTGAGGGTAAGATGCTACTCAAGGTCAGGGTCATACCAGCCTGGGCTACATGCTCAGAGAGCTCCTCTATGTCTCTTTTCATGTAGTCCAGGGAGGTACGTCTCAGGTCATTCACACCAGCATGGACAATGACTGAGTCATATGTGTACTTGCCTTGGAGTGACCTGAGTGCCTGTGTTATGTGGCGGATCCTAGCACCCAACAGGTAGCTCACCATGACCTTCTCCTTGTTCAGCCTGTTGAGCGGGACGTCAGTGTGCCTGATGATAGAGTCACCTATTACAAGTGTATCAGGTGTGTTGTTTAGCCTTAAGGGCTGTGACTGTTCGGCACACTGGCTTTGTGAGCTATGTGTTGCACGTGTTTTGTTTTGGGGTAGCGGTTGCTTGGGTGTCTGCTTTGGAGGTCTCTGCTGCTTAGGCAGATTTTTATTTAGAGCCTCTGAGTATGTTTTTGTGTGTTTATGTGTTTGGTTTGCTGTTGTGGTAGGTCTATGTGAGACTGGAATTGTAGTGAGTGTGGTTTCCTTCTCCTCCTGACTGGTTACACCAGTACTGAGTTGAGAGAGCTTAGCCTCCAGTTTGGCTATATGGTTGCATCTCTCACATTTGTTGGAATTTGTTGGGAGGAGGAGAGGGTTGTCTGTGTACAAGAGGCAGTTGTAACATTGCCTGAAGATTCCCAGATTTACCAGCTGGACCGGAGAGGAGATTGACAACTGACCTTTGGACATGCTAGAATAGTATTGGGAATTCCTTTATAATTGAAAAAAAGGGCCAATGGGGAACAAGGTACTCAAGGGGAGTTTATAAGGGTGTAGTGCTTTTAATTTTTTAGTGCTGACTTATATAATTGCTTTAGTGAGCAAGTGCCAGGTAACTTAAATGCAATGTGTTACAGGTAACTTAAATGCAAAAATGACAAACAGTAACTTTCATTCAAGTGAAACAAGGAAATAAGTACAGTAAGCAATGCAGATATCACTAGGGATCCACAGAAGTGCTGAAAATCCGTGTTTTAGGTGGAATTAGCGTTTCAGGGAAATAACAAGCAAACAAACAACAAGGGTACAAACAAAGCTAGATTCAGCAGGCCTGGATCTAGTCTATGCTACAGCAAACAAGGTGTACCAATTTCAGTAAGAAACAGTTCAAATATGCAGGCACTATAAGCCTTTAACCAGAAATTCCCAGCTCAGAAGGGCAGAGTCCAGCCTCTCCTCCCACAAGAGTGCAGACCACGAACCTTCTTAATGTAAAATAACTGGCCTGAAGCCCAAGTGCTTAAACCAGAACTAATACACTTTTAGAATAACAGACACTGAGCCCTCAATCAGCAGTTCCCAACTTAGAAGGATGTAAGCTACCTGTCCTGCCACCACAGTGCAGGGCAAATGCTTTATTGTAAGTGTAAATGCTTTATTGTAAGTGTACATGCTTTATTGTTGTTGCTTTACAGTGGACAATGTAAATAGGGAGGAAAAGGGCCGTGAAGTTGAGGAATACATTAGAGAAACCTGTTGTACTCCTTTAAGGATTTGTTCCTTGGTTTTAAATGGTCTGATGAAGCACCGCTGAATTGGCATGAAAGTGCTTACCTATTAAACTGTGTATTTATGAATTATCTGCCTTGTTTCATCCCTGGTACATTTTATTATTTTTCATTTGCCTTTGGGATTATTGCAGTGTTTTGTAATGTTTATCCTTTGAGGTATACCTTTTTGTTGCTGTTGCTTTTGACAGTCCAACATGTGCATTTAAACTCTGTACTGCATCCTACATTCAGTATTTTACATGCTACATACATTTTTATACACACACACGTGTATATATCTGTGTATGTTTATGTGTAGACACACATATACAGTTACACAAAATTTCCATTTTGATTTGTTTTTCTTGAAAGGACATGAAGTACATTTTACACACACACACACACACACACACACACACACACACACACACACACACACACACACACACACACACACACACACACACACACACACACACACACACACAGTCATATGTTTTTGTACACATGTACTTTATATACATACACATATACACAAACACATACACACACACTATATATGTTATGTGTGTGTGTGTGTGTGTGTGTGTGTGTGTGTGTGTGTGTGCACACGCGCAATATGGGTGCATACAATTTGTTATTTATAATAAACAACATAGTAGAGTTAAGCATTATTAATGTATACATTCTAGTCAATGTTGTTTACTGTTTTACTCAGTCATTGTCACACATTGGCTATGTGTTGCACATGCAGTCTTGGTCAATGTCTTTATCTGAGTATTTTTTATTTTTTTGCATTGCCAAATGCATTTAATACTTGTTATTATCTTTGCCAATGTAGCCCAAGTTGTGGCTGAAAAGGGTCCTGGGCATACCTCTCAAGTGTACCTCATTTTGAGGAACGTACCTCATTTGGGGGTCTTAAAAAGTTCATGTTCCTCGAAGTTCCTAAAAGTTCCACACTGAAAAACTGTCACACATTCAGTGTTAGGATTTTTTTTTAATTGAAATCCATTGTAAATAGAAATGAATCATATAAATTAATTAAAAGATCTTCTTTATAAGTAAAAGCAGCATATTTTAACCATCCTATGACCTTCATAGTTGAAGTTGTTAGTAAGCCATTAGTGTGTTCCACATTTTGCCTATTTGTTCCACATTATGAGGGCTAGTGTTCCTCATTTTGGACATGGAAGGTTGAGAACTGGTCCTGGGACCAGTTCACCTTCCTGGTTAACAAAGCATAAATAAATATGAAACAGAAAAATAGGATGGTGAACATGACAGAAATAATTAAGGAACTAGTAAAACACATTTTAATTCTGCCATATTCATGAGAAAGAAAAAAAAAAGCCTCCCACTGAAGGCATTGTGAAGTAGAAGACAGATTTGTTTGGAGTCCTACTACTTATGATAACAGTAAGAATCATTTACTGCAGTAAGAGTTTTCACACCTCAGCATGACAGTGAGGGGGAAGGTCTGTCAATTCTTTTAGAATTACACAAATTCCCATTACAAAAGCCTGCTATTTATTTCTTTTGCTGGAAGTATTTAACAGCTATTTATAGCATAGAAAAAGCTCTGACAAGCACATAAATGAGGCTCAGTCAGGAAAACACAGAAATAGATCTTTTATATAAGGTGTGTTTAGATGACAGTGCTTCACAGTTCTGCCATTCTATCTTAATGGCATTAGAAAAGAACACAACTTCCTTATGTCTAGCATGACTCATATAAAGAGGACTTGAAATGAATCCTGGGAAGAAGGAATGAAAGCAAGAAAACAAGATCATGTTACCAAGGCAGGCCCCATCATCCGCCATTTTGTGTGAAACACATTAAAATTGTACAAGAAGCACTTGGGGGTGATTTTGAGGCATTAAAATAGATTGAAAGCAAAGATACAATGAAAATATATGTTTTTTTGGGTTCTAAGGTTGAGTTTTCCTTTAGGATAACACTGTTCTAGTTTGGATCTGATCTGAAGTTTTTGTTACTATTAACATTTGCCTAAAAGGGACAGTCCCAGTGAATTTTTGTTTTGATTTAGCCTTTGTTTGCATTTCAGGTTTGCCGTTTTGAGCATGCTCACCTTTGGCTGAAGGGGGTGGGTGGGTGAAGAGTGCCTGAAGGAAGTTTCAAAGGTGTTAGCCAAATTCCATCTCAAATTGCAGTTGTACTGACAACAGCTCTTCCTGTGAGCCATTCATTAGTTTAATCTGTGCATTTTACCTATTGAGAAAAGTAGCCTTTTAGGCATTTTATGAACTGACTGCTGCTGCTACTCTAGAAAGCACATCAGTAATGCAATGCTTTTAAAACATTAGTAAACAGGGTTTTTTTTCTTTCATTTCATATTTTATTCTGTGCTTATTGTCAATCCTGGCCATCTACAACTACTTTATGACATGAAAACAAAACAATGTTCTGTGCCTCACCAAAGTCCAGTCAAATAAACCAAAGTGAATATCCAAAAACCAATAAGACTGGACACTGCTCGAAAACCAACTCCTTCTGTTTATTAAAAATAGGTACACAAATGATGAGCGCTTTCAGGCCTCTGCCCTTCATCAGACAAAGCATCTCCCAAAATCCAACATTTTAAAACAAATACAGCCAATAGAAATCATTAAAAAATCAATAAAAACCCGCCTGTTTTTAAGGGTGGGTCTCATAGGAATGACTTCATTAAGCCCAAGTAAACCATGCTTCGAACAAGAGTTGGGGACCCTGAAGGATTGCTTTCATACCAGGGGTTATGATAGGAAATTGGTAAACCACAGGATGGAGTTTGGCAGGAATTATAGGAAGGATAGATATAAACCATGGTACAACATGATAGGGCCAGTGGACTTTGTTGATACAGGT
>NC_056745.1:1050064493-1050152000 GCF_019279795.1 Protopterus annectens | reverse complement strand
CAGGTATATTTAAAGTCTGTCCCTATTTCTCCCACCATCATTTTAGGCATTGTCCAGATGTAATGCTCTAAGAGGTTGTGAGGTGGGAACAATGCTCAGGAGCCTGATTCACCTGAGAAAGGATAGCTCATATATGACAACCGCAGGGGTGTCTGTCAAACAGTTGTGACTGTGCTGATGCTAGGCTAGTTAATGAAATGTTTTCCATATCCATGTTACCTCTAATTATGAGTATGACACATTTGCCTTGTAAAGCTAAGACACCTATAGAGGGCATGTGCATAGTTGAGTACTGTTGCAGACATGTGTGTTGAACTGAATGTGATACATTGACTTAACAACATTCAACTGTAGAGTGTTTGGCTGGACAATAAGCACATTTGTGACTGATATCTGTAGTCACATACACATATACATGTGTTATGTCATCCAAACCATTGGCAGGTCTGTGAGCAACGGCACTGTAACATAATAGCCTACTTTATGACTGTTGGACATCTTCCAGGTTATCACTGTGATGTCAAACACTACTGTGCAATCAATGTACTAATGTATGGTGCAGCTACATTAATACAGTATCAATACTGATATCCCTTTTGACACCCATTCATGTTTGCCATTGTCCTGATATACTGCTGTAACAGGTTGAGAAGTATGATTGAGCAGCAAGACTGTAAATACAGTGTGCCATACTTACATTCAATAGAAATGTATACCAGGTATCCACTAGGGGCACATGTATGTATGCATATGTTCAGTTGGAAGGCGCAAAACTAATCACATTGGGTTTCAAGCAGGCAGGTAAATAGGTTGTGCATGTTGCACATGTGTGTTATATTAGTGTCAGTGCATACAAGAGACATATGTGTGTACAGCTACTGGTGGTTGCATTGCCCTGACACTGATGTGGATACTGGAGTAGGCATGATTATCAGGTATTAATCAGAGAATTGTCCACCTGTGTTATGATCCTCTGTCCATGCCTACCACTACAACCTACATCAACAGCTATATACAGTGGGTATCACAAGTGCACACAACCCTGTTGGAATGCCAGGTGTGTGTGCTGTATGACAATCAGACCACAGAAGATAATTTCATAATGTTTCTCATCTTGAATGTGAGCCCTAACCTGTCCAATTCCATTTCAATGCACTCAAAGGTGTTTCTAGGAAGGTGAGCAAATATTGCTAAGTGAAGATGTGCCATGATGTTAGAGTCCAGACCAAGACAAAGGAATGCTGTAACCATCTCAAGAGGTGCATACACAAGTTTAAGGGTGTGCACACTCATTCAACTGGCTTATTGTACTGAGTATTATTTCCATATGTTTTCACAGACCAGATTGTTACGTTTTCAATTGAAATTTACAGGCTATAGGTCACACTACAGGTGGGAATTGTAATTAAATGAGTTATTGTGGTGTCATGTTCCAATTGCATAAATACCAGACAGTATATCAGGGTGTGTAGGCTTTATATCCACTGTAGTTATATGGACACAGCAGTACCTGACCTGTATATCCAGCCTCCATTAAGGTAGAGTAATCCCCTTTGGTGGACAGCAGCAATACACAAACCACATAATAGGTTGCTACATTGGCTGTACAAGGACAAATAGGTTCAGGCAATAACTTTGAAGCAAGTCTGCCTATATCTGAGCAAGCAGGTAAGTTCACAGGTAACATCCTGTAAGTCTGACTATGATTATGAATCAAACATATCCACACCACCAAGGACAATTGCAACCGTGTCTCCACATATGTTGTAAGTGTCAGACGAAACAACACAATTTACCCTGTACTGGAAGTAAAGAATACCTCATACACAAATGCTGTGGATATAGGCAACCTGCATCACACAGGTTAGGTGGGAACATTGCCACCCTGTTCACCCCAGTCATACATGGAGATATGCGTATCAACCACACTCCTACCCACAGCAGTGGTGAGTATGTACATATTGCATACTGATGGCAACAACAGCATATCTCCATGGGGCATAATAACATCAGTGTCTGCCTCCTACATGAACTCAGCATGTGCTCAGAGCTCCATCACACACCACAGTCAAACACAGACCTGCCACCATGCACACACCATCCACATGGAAGATGACCACTGTCAACCCTCTACACAGAAATGGATGGAGGATAAAGGATTATGCAATCAAGTGTCCAACATTGGGGGGAATAAGATAGCTCATGGAGAGGTGTGTAATGCAAGCTGCTATAGCCATGATAGCTTGGAGGTTTCTGGGGTAGTCTGGATTATTTGCAAGTAATATCCACTGTTGATGTGCATTTTGACAACTGTATGAGGTCCTGTGACCTTTCCCTGTTCATGACTTCCAGGTAACATGCAGAGTGCTCGCCTACCAGCATTCTCTGTTGGGGAAACAGACATCATCACCCAATATGTGAATGGACATTATGCCCTGTCATGTGGACGGAGAGCAGAAGATGAGTGGGAGAGGACTGCCCTGTGGAACAATGTGGTCCACAGGGTAAATGATGCCAGACTGCACAGCAGAACGTACGTGCATGTGCAGCATCAGGCCACTGATCTCAAATGCCATGCCCAGCAATGGGCTGCTGCTGTAGCAAGGGACTGGCTAGACACAGATGGGGTTCCAGCCATCCAGCCCAGACTGACACCCATTGAGGAGCTCCTCACCACACTTGGACCACACACTGAACAAACAAGCCATGATGCTGAGGGAAGCATTGTGGAGGTAGGTTGCACACACACATGTGTCAGGTCTGATTGCAGTTGTGGATGGGATTTTCTAATGCACAGAGTTGCACATCTATGGTGAGGACAGAACATTATGTATTATTGCGGTTAGTACTGTAGATGTGCAGACATGCTTCATCCATCCTATACCAAGGCCACATGTGCGTCTGCTGACAATAACCCCCTCTCACAACTACCTAGGACCCTCTGGTCTGCATATCTGACAGCAGCCTGAAGCTGGTGGGTATTACATTGTGCTGCTGTTGCCTGGCAATACCCCAGGCATGTAAATCACATGCAATTTACCATGCACGCAGCCATCAGTAATAGCTATACTGCTTTATGTAATAGCTATATTGCTTGTTGTGCATGCTCATTTGTGCTAGGGCTAACTGTATTGCATCACATTGGTCACCACTGGGGCCTATCTGATGTGAATTCAACATTCCTGTAGCATACCTCACAGCTTGCCAGTGCCAAGACATCTGGACAGAGGCCACCAAATTGTGCTGGACAAACATCCTAAGGTAAGGTCATGTGTGACACATTACTGGTATACAGTGGATATAAATTGTGTGCACAGCCCTCTAGGACCACAATATGGCAGTCCACACCTCTTCTAGCCTTTAATGTGACCCATAACTGGTACAGATCAATTGTAAAACCAAGCATCTGTACTCATGTATTGCACCTACAAGGCAGGCCACCTGTAAGTGTAGCAGACATCCAATCAGCATAATGTTTTACTCGGGTATGATACCTCATGCTGCCATATGTGTCAATACAGTCACTGTGGCCCATTTGGCTATAATATCACATGCATGGACACTGTTAAGGCACACAGAACACTTCTGACCATGTATAGGTTTCAAACATATGGATATTCCAGGCACATCTGTACAGAGGACTGTACAATGGTTCAACCCGCTGCTTGTGAGGCAGATACTGTCACCATACTATATAAAGTAATGGCAGAAGGAGGTGATCACCAGCTGTGTATGGTATACACATCAAAATGGTATAAGCCACACATGATATGATCCTCTTTCTAGCCCAACGGTTCCTGGAGTTCATAAATTCAAATGCCATGGAACAGCTAGTCACTGTTCCCACGAGAGGAGAAACTATACTAGATCTCATTGTCACAAACATGGGGACAAAATGCTCCACACTGGAAGTATATCCCTCATTGGTGAGATCTGATCATAAACTAATCTTACTGGAAATCCACATCCCGCCCCCACCCCAAACAAAAAAGACCATAGTGAAGAACTTCTCTAAAGCAAACTTCACACTACTCAAGACTGGTGTGGTATCCTTCAAGGCCCCTGAGCCAGTGGAAACCACAACCCAAGCTGCGGAAGCCCTTACAAATGCCTCTATGAACACCTCCAGGACTGCATGGATCAGGCAATCCCAAATAAAACCAAGACTCTTTCCACAAAGGACAAACGTCCAGTCTGGTGGACCCCAGCCATTAACAAACTTTACAATAAGAGGAGAAAGCTATTACATGACAGAACAAAATCCATAAAAGGGAAGTCACCCCTGATCATTATTAGTAAAAAAATACGAGCACTCATAAAATCAACTAAGGCCAATTTTGAGAGAAAATTGCCATGGATTCAAAGGACAATCATAAGGCCTTTTTCAGCTATGTTAGGAACCTGGGTGGAAACTCCCAGATATGCTCAGAATTAGTCCAAAATGATACAAAAATCACTGAACCCACAGACATTGCCAACATACTGGCAGACAGGTTCAGTGCAAACTTCACCCCCTCTCCCTAAAGGAGAGATAACTATCCCAGCCGAGTGTAGCCTCGACATCTCAAATGCGCAGGTGAAAGCTGCTCTAAAGCTAAAAACACAGCATCAATGGGACCGATGGTGTCCCCGGCTGTGTACACGAGCTAAATGAGGAATTAAACCCGCACATAAGGCAGCTGTTTAATCTCAGCCTTACCACAGGATACGTGCCCAAGGAGTGGCGTGCGACGCAACTGTGGTCCCACTCCACAAAGGCGGCGCCTCACGGACCCTGGTAATTACACCCATAAGCTTAACAAGTTTAGTCTGCAAAGCTATGGAGAGGATCATAATGGAGCTCATAAACAAAGATATAGGGGACTTGCAGACATTGGACCCAATCCAGTTTGGCTTTGTCAAGGGAAGATGATGCCTTTTGAACTTGGACTTCTTCAAACAGTCACCAAGGCCATTGATGAGGGAAAGGCAGTCCATACAGCCTACCTTGACCTTGCAAAGGCTTTCGACACAATACCCCACTCGGTATTGTAGAAAACTTACCAGCTTAAATGTAAACCCATATGTCACAAGATGGGTTGCAAACTGGCTTAAGGACAGAACCCACAGGGTTAGAGTTGCTGGCATGTCAGACTCAAGCCGTCACAAGTGGTGTCCCACAGGGCTCGGTCCTTGGCCCCTATTGTTTGGCATCTACTTCTCAGAAGTACAGGCCAACATGGGAGGACTTTGACAAAGTTTGCAGACGACTGCAAACTGGGCCATAGTGGAAAGTGCATCGGACACGGATATCCTTCAGAAGGGACTCACGGAAACAGATAGCTGGTGCCAGAGCCATGGCCTAAAGTTAAACACCAAAAATGTATAGTCATACCCTTTGGGAAAACAAGGTAACCCCAAGCTACCATATAGGTGGCAATCCACTAAGCACAGAAGAGGTTATCAGGACCTGGGGACCCAGGCTGACAGTGGCCTTTCTTTGATACTCACGTTGCTAAAGTGGTTAGAAAGACCTTCTACATTGCCCACCTGATCATGAAGGATTCACATCCAGATCTAGTGAGGTCATTGTTCCCTGTACTCTTCACTTATCAGACCAATGATCGAGTACAATGCCCCATTCGGGATGTATCTCACCCGACATCTGCAGCAATTGGAGAGACCCCAAAAGTTCCTCACCAAAAGGATAGGACCAAAATCTGTCATATGCTGCCAGATTGAAGAAACTCCAGCTCTATTCAGTCGCATACCGCCTGCTCAGAGGTGACATGTGCCTGATATACAAGGCCATGTCCAACCCGAATTAATGGACATGCTCCACCTCAAAAATCAAATCCACCAAAACCACTAGAGCAAGACTTAAACCTTAGCACGGATATAAATAGGACGTGCTGGAGGGATAGATTTATCACTCAGAGACTCCCTATGCTGTGGAATAAAATCCCGGTCCATGTGAGGCAGAGCACCTCGCTGACTCTGTTCAAGAGAAATCTAGACCTGTGGATGGGAGATCGTAGGTTTACCCCAGGAATCATCTCTGTGTCACTGCTGGACAGAGGCACAACAAACTAATGGGCACAGTATTTTTTCATATAAGGGGTGGCGTAAACCACAAAAATTTGGGCTAGACTTATAAATGCCTTAGGGCAGATAGCCTAGTACAAACCTATGAACCTATGAACCTATGAACAAACAAACAGTAGTGGATGCACCACAGAGCTTATACAGTTCCACCTCTTCCAAAGATACTTCAAAGGTGGATGACATTAACAGGTCTACTAAATTGGAGTGAAGGGAAGTGTAAAGGGTAGTACATATGTTAAAATGGTATGAGCTAGATAGTACATGATTCACACACTCATACACACTTGCTAGTATTGGGATTAGAATACCTGCCTATCTAGGTATTCCTACTTAAGTGCTACACAGTTTTGAGACATGCTACAGAGCTTATGCATTTCCAACTCAACCAAAGGTACTTCTGAGGTAGATGACCTCAACAGGTCTACTAAATTGTAGTGAAGGGAAGTGTAAAGGGTAGTACACAAGTCAAAAATGGTATGAGCTAGACAGTACATGATTCATACCCACATACACACACACTTGCCAGTATTGGAATTAGAACTCCTGTCTATCTAGGTATTGCTACTATAGTGCTATACAGTTAAGAGATGTGCCACAGAGCTTATGCATTTCCAAATAAAACCAAAGGTACTTCTGAGGTGGATGACATCAACAGGTCTACTAAATTGGAGTGAAGGGAAGTGTAAAGGGTAGTGCACAGGCCAAAAATGGTATGAGACAGATAGTACATGATTCACACATACACACACACACACACACACACACACACACACACACACACACACACACACACACACACACACACACACACACAAAAACACACCTGCCAGTATTGGAATTAGAACTCCTGCCTATCTAGGTATGTCTATTATAGTGTTACTCAGTTACTGTAAGTGCTACAGAGCTTACCGAACTTTCAAATGGACAAAGCTGCTGATAACTGCACAGCTTTGGTAAAGTATTACAGGTGGCAGGCAGTCTTCCTTCTGTTCCACCCGTATATCATGACAGTTCTTTCTGTCTTGCACTTCAACTAGCATTATGGCTTGGCACTTCACCAGGTTATTGTATCATGAAGTGTGGCACACCTGTGAGCTGTCAGCAGTACTGGTTCATCACAGATGCCACCTCAGTACTTACTAGTTATGTCCACCCCTCCTGGCATGTTTGAAGGGTGATTATCTGTGCTTTCACCCATTGACCCTGTGCACATGTCCATTCTGGGGCACTGTTGCAACTGCCAGATGTACACAGACAACCCTCCCCTCTAAACTCCAAACACTCAGACCTGTGAGGGTTACCCATATATCACCCAATGTGGACATATGCACTCTCCAGCAAAGAATGGACTAGCAGGTCAAGAGGATAAGATCAACAACTATCAACAACTGCACCACACAATGTGGAACATGTAGCTCACCATGACACCAACTTTGACAGCCATGACATACAGTGAAAAGCCACACACCCACCTTTCCAGTGGCACTCAATGGACATCTACCCAAACAGCACAGACCAGCAAGGCAGACACCCACTCAAACACCATAACAAGGCACATGCCAAGGGACACATATTTAACCTACACAGTGTGCCCCCAACCTAAGCCCCTAAGGCTAACCACCTTGCACAATACAGTGAACATGGGTAACTCAATACTGAGGCATACACATCCCACTCACTAGGTTGAATATGGGGCAGGTAACAGCCAAATAGTAATCACATGCCAGCATCTAACACATGACACAACCAGTCATGTCACTCCACAACAACTACATGTATCACTCTGTATCCATGTGGGTGTGAATGAATTGGGACACACCTCCGTGGACTACATGACAGGAGACATGTTTGAACTCTCTGATTATGTGGTTCAGGCAGGTGTGACAGTATCCCTGGGTAGTGTACCACTGTCATCCAGAATGATGCTGTAGTACTATCAACATATGTTTGACTGCAACATTGGCTTATGTATTATGTCTAATTCTCAGGGGATCCAGGTCCTCGCTGCCTGGGATGGCATGATTGCCAGAACCCAATGACTTGCCATGGATGTCCTACATCTGTCACTGCTGGGTTGACAGGTACTGGCTACATGTCTTGCCATCCCTATGGTGCGTTATTAGGCAGTGTTCCTAATGTTATTACCACCATAACAGCTACACATGTGTGTGCAATCTGAGGGTCATGCTGCTCAACAGTGGACATCTGACTGTCAGGATGCAGTCACTCATAGCAGTTGTTGGAGTGGAGGACACGTCTGCTGTAATGGAGAGGTGGTTCACAGCAGCAGACAGCAGACCTGCAGTATCAGGCTATGACACAATCCACAGCTATCAGACCCCAAAAATGGACCACACCACATATCAACAGGTGGTGTTGTCTCCATAGTCATTATGGATAGGAACACCTCCAGACTAGCATCCCATCATAATGCATTGGAGATATTTCTGGTACAACTGCCTTGGGGTAATGGTGCTATCCAGGCCATAGCTTGCTATGGGTCCAAATCTATGTCCCTAGACTGTCAATGCACATTCCTCAACACCCTGCCATCTCTGATGGTCCGAAGCAACACTGACATAGCACAAGACTTAAACATCCCTCCATCACCTGGTGAATGTAGCCAATCACCAGTACAGTGGCCCAACACTTCTGAGATTCATCATTTCCATTGCCCTAGACCAGCTCATACTGACCCCTGGTAGAGGATGCAACAACCTTGAGCTGTGTTGACTACTTAAATATGGGACCATTGCTCATCCCCAGATATCAATCCCTGCATAGAAAGATTCACACAGGCTATAATCAACATGGAACTCAACATGTCAGCCACACCCTGACAAAGATAACCACCTGGCAAACACTCTCCAAAGCTGACTTTGCAGCCATGAAAACAGGGGTGGATGTCTTCACTGCACCCATGGCAATGGGATGTAGCTGCATGACTGTGGAATTATACACATAGGCACTTTACAAATAGGTGCATGAATGCATGGTACTAGCCAGAGCCAACAGAACCCAGACACTGTCCTCCAAACACTGGGAGACAATGTGATGGTCCCCTACCATTACTGAACTGTACATCAGAACGAGGACACTGTTACAGGGAAAGGTGGTGTCCCATGACTGTTGAACTCCCTTATTAGCCTCAAACACAACGTTGGATCCCTCATGGAGTCCCCAACAGGCATCTATGGCAGCAGAGATGCAGCAGACACTGATGACAGTCACAACAGCTTGATAGTTACATCAACAACCTCCACAGCATTAAACACAAGTGCTGCGAGTTACTGCACAAAGCTAATACCTATCCTGAGATAATGGATATTGGCCAGTCTTGACAACACATTCAGTCCCAGCTTTACCCCTCTCTCTCCCCCCACAAGTGAAGTGCTGAGTGAATGTGTTCTCACATGCTGTATCCCATGTCCGTTCTAGGCATCTGTGTGTCATCAGGATGTGGCCCTGCAGCAAGGCCACAGGATATGGCAGTGTGGTGACACATCCAGCATGTCATAGGCAGGGTATAGTATGTGCACTGTAATTCCCGATCCGTAACACAGTGATTGCATATGCCTCACAGATTATAGGGCTGAGGGTTGTACATAGGTACATGCTGATGTACAACATCTGTTGTAAAATGGAGAATGGTACATTTTCTGCTTTGGACACACCTCTGATTGCTAATAACCACAGCCACAGGGGATATTCATCAACCAAACACACTGGGATTACTATTCTCACACAAACACACATACATACACACACACACACACACACACACACACACACACACACACACACACACACACACACACACACTTGCCAGTACTGAGATCCATATGTTCATTGCTTCATAGGTGTGTAGTAGGTGAATGGGCCTGAAGGCTCTACAAGGCTAGGCCAAGGGAATACCTTGGCATCAGGTCACATGACAATAGTCCTCAGTGTGGCTCAAGAGTATAGTCACTGGAGTGGTCGCCAGGGGTGGGTATTGTGTTCCCCATCCACTCATCTATCGTGGGTGGCCAGTGATGTGCACTGCTTCCCATGTATGTGATCTATATTCCATAACATGGACAGTGTCTGGGCTGTGCACATGTCCCACATGCATGTTCTTTGAAGTGTGGAAGTGTGCTTTAGGTTTCTGGGGCATGTTGTGGGGAAAGATTGGTGTCTTCTGATGTAGCATTCCTGACCTCATTTGGTGAGACCTGGCTATGTAACTGAGGTAGTGATTGCACCTACAATGACAGTATGGAATGGGTATTCAGTGGAGTTAGTGGCATCTGTCCATACAGGGCATGTGTATAAGGCATGATATTCCCTTTGTGGGGTACGTTTACAGACTCTACAGTTGTTGCAGGCATCCGGTGGAGAACATGGCAAAAGGGCCACTGTACACACTGATTGGGCTACTGAGGGATGGAACAGGGTGCCATATCCTTTTACTTGCTGGATAACACACACTCAGTTAGGAGATGTAACACATCAAAGTACTTTCTGATGTCAGTGGTACTGTTATGGTCAACAGGCATGTAGTCCACTGCAATCACATCGTGGGTAATATCTGTGAGGCAATATGCAGGGGAACTACTAATATAGTGGTCGTTGCCTAGCCAAATGAGTTTGTGTATGATACGTGGATGGAGAGTGGTCTCTGAGTAATAAAAGGGTTGCCTATATTGTTCGCTAATCTATACTGTCACATTTAGGACTGTGGATTGTCTACACCAACCTCTCTGGTGTTTGACAACTGTTGGCTTTGTAATGTGGACATTGTGAGATATACTAGGTCCTCAACATAATAATTTAGCAAAACCCACCCCCAATGGATCCTGTTATTACACAATCAGACCACCCCCCACACAGGATACTGATGACAGCCACACATACTTGCCAATACTGAGTTTCAAACCCCTACTTAGCAATGTATTACTACTACAGTGCACTGCATTTATCACATGTGCCACAGAGCTTATAGAAGGGATGTTGTCCCAAGGTACTTCTAAGGTGAGGAACATCACCAGTCCTTGTAAATACTGGCATTGGGTGATGTATTGGGTGAAAGATTACAAAAATATGTTACCCTACACACACACATTTACATCTGCCAGAGGTGAGGTTCAAACTTCTATCAAACCCTCTTTTTGGACCATTATGTTACACATTTACCACATGCACCACTGACCTTACATGGCTTAGGTTTGGCAACAGGTACTTCTAAGGTGGATGATAATCTGCAGGACTGCTAAATTCTGGCACTGAGATGTGTACTGGGTGTAAATCTTTGAGGTACAGAAATACATATACACACATGTGTACACACACAAACACTTGCCAGGGATGAGATTCAAACCCATATCTATATAGTTATTGCTATTACAATGTACCACAGTTACCACACATGGCACGGAGGTTAGAGGATGGATGTTGTCCCAAGATACTAATAAGGTGAGGAACATCAACAGCCCTTGTAAATACTGGCATTGGGTGATGCAGTGGGTGAGAGATTCCATAAAATACTTTACCCTACACACATATTTATATCTGGCAGGGGGAAGGTTCAAACCTCTATCTAACTATCTTTTTGGACCTTTATGTTATGTATTTACCACATGTACCACTGACCTTGCATGCTTTATGGTTGGCAACAGGTACTTCTAAGGTGGATGATATCTGCAGGATTGCTAATGTGTACTGGGTGGAACTGAGGACATGGACATACATTTGTTGACACACAAACACATGCCAGCGATGAGATTCAAACCCATACCTATGTAGTTATTGCTACTACAGTGTTCTGCATTTATCACACATACCATGAAGATTACATGGTGGTGAGCTGTGCAAAGGTATCTTTGAAGGTGAGTCACATCAGCAGCAGTGTTAAAGGAGGGGTAAGGGAAGTGTAGTAAGTGTGAATGACCACAAAATCAGGTGTCAACAAAGACACACACACTCTCTCACACAAACAGTCACATTTACATAGTTGCCAGGATCAGGACTGGAACTCCTACCTAACTAGTTTGCTACACTACAGTATTATGCAGTTATCGCATGCGCCATGGAGCTTATATGCTGTAGAGCTGTCCAAAGGTATCTTTGAAGGTGAGTCACATCAGCAGCAGTACTAAAGGAGGCGGTAAGGGAAGCACTGTAAGTGTGAATGACTACAAAATCAGGTCTCTACAAGGATACACACACTCTCGCACACAAACACTCACATTTACACAGTTGTCAGGATTAGAACTCCAACCTAACTAGTTTGCTACACTAGAGTATTACACAGTTATCACAAGCACCACGGAGTTTATATGCTGGGGAGCTGTCCAAAGGTATCTTTGAAGTTGAGTGAAATCAGCAGCGGTGCTGAAGGAGAGGTACGGGAGATTTAATGAGTGTGAATGGCCTCAACCACATTCATCTAGAAACACAAACACCCACTCACATACAACTTTACATTTGACAGGACTGAGATTACCACTGCTACATGGATAACTATTTGCACTGTAGTGTTACACAGTTATCACAAGCACCACAGACACTATAGGGCTGAGGGCTAACCAAAGGTTTTCCTACAGTGAATGACATCAGCACGTCATGTGATATAGGCCAATGGGATGTGTATTGGGTGGGACAGGCCTCATAATGGGATTCTCTCTCTTTTGCTGTCTGTCTTTCTCTTCCCCACATCTCTGTATGTGTATGTTTGACATATTATATTATGTTTGCCTTAGTTATGTGTCTGTATTTCTTTCCAATGTGTGTGTGTGAAGTATCAATGGTTTACAATTTGGTGTGTGTGCACAAACAGCTGTGAATAACCGATAACTGCAGTGCACTGTGTTATGAGACATGGGCTTCATTTCTCTAAGTGTAGGAGCATGCCCAGTATGACCTTCTATATTAAGTGTGTGCATCCATTCCAGGGTGGGTTGGACTCCAGTTCAGGGTTCTGTGTGCTACAACTACACCTAGCAAACTGTTTCTGCAGGATATCTGTAGATATTTTGCCAATATGGAGACACAATGGGCTTAACATACAGGGGATACTGCAACTATTGCTGTCTGTGCTGCTTGTGTGACAAGTTTGGTTGTAGCATAGATATTCTGACATATGTAATGTTTTACACTGTGATGTGTCATGTCATCAACTACTGACAGTTATCATTCTTTGCTCACAGTTATTTACTGGGAAAGACGAGATGAATGAAGGTGAGACCAATATTCTGAAGCATATAGACTACACATTCTGGAACACACCTGCCATTGTGGAGGGGTAGCTACACACAATAGACTGCTGGTTCTGTATAAATAGTGCAGTACCTTGTTAGTATGCTGGCTGGGGTTCCCCTCCTTGTGGTTCTTTCAACTTCAAGGAATGGCCATATCCTGCTGGGGCCATATTTCTCAGCTGTACAAATACACCTAGGTTATCCAGAGACAGGACTCATATATCTGGTCAGTTTACCTTCACACTGTGGTTTACAAGCGGTTTTGTGGCTATTCATTCATGGGTTTGCAGTCGGGAGTAGTATGGGCAGACATTTGAGTTTCAGATTTCACACACTCCATGACATCCATGCTTCTACACCCCCTCCTCTGTTATTCTCTCCTCCACCTAACATTATGTAAGCAATATCTCAGAGGTATCCCTATATTTGGGCCTTTATCCTAGTAGTATTTATGGCCTGACCTACCATCCTTACAGTAGGACATGGGGAGGCATGCTACTGGCATTTGTCAGCATGGCCTTGCATTTGTTTTCTGCTTACTGTTAGGTTGTTAGTTGGGACCCCCTGACATTCCATACATGGGCATTATGGGCGAGGCATGCACCTTTGCCAGAGGACTGTAGGCCATTTGAGAGTGCTGCAGGCCATTTGTTACTGCATTTCTACATGAGATTGTGGGGGGGGGGGTGCATACCTGCAGACTTTAACATTTGAAATGACTGTACTGTCATTTTGGATACTCTATTGGCTTCCATTTCAGATTGTATTGTAACCTATCATGCAGATAGGAGGCATATCAGTAGAGTACATGTGTTAGATCTTAATAGCATATATTTCAGGTTCAGACTTCTTACCCTTCAGAACTGGATTGCAACTGCCAGACCTGTGTAGTATGTCTGTGTAGGTCTGGTAGGGGGCTGTTCACCATTGCCATCATTTGGGGGTCTTAGCCCAGCCTTTTTCCATGGTCATCTACACCTGTCCTGCTGGGTGAGGCTGGTGATGGATATGTGACCCTCATTGACATCCATGTGTGTGACCTATTGACACCCACAGTTGTTTGGGCCATCACATGTACTACAGTGGGGGATGCCACCTTGTGTAGTGCTGCCTAGTATGTTACATCAGTATTTGTTATGAATTTCCTGCTGTCCCATATAGCTGTTTGCTACTATCACATTCAGCCACTCGATTCCCTTGAATGCTTGCATCCATATCATACATACAAGTATGAGAACATACTACTCCATTCAGTAATTGATAGGAAAAGTGACTTACCTTGTTGCTGGGCCAGTATTGATGACAGTGCTGGAGGGCTGACTATGTTGGATGCACATAATACACTCCCTGTACATGGTAAAACTCAGGTAGTGTCATATTTGACATCCCTTTTACTGTCTCTGTGAGTCAGAGAGAGGTATCAGTCCCTGGGTCCCTACATTGTCAATGTGTGTGCTATGTATTGCCTCTTTGCCCAAGCCTGGGCATACTGTGCACACCTCCTTCTGTCTACAGGGGCAGGCTCAGGATGTTCTTCCTCCGAGTTCCTCTTTGCCTGTGCTGGTCTTGGCAATGGTGGGGGGCTGTGTGGCCTTGCCCCGTGCTATTCTTGCTGCAGCTGTTTCCGCATGATCATATTGCGTACATGTAGCTGGAGAGTACTGCAAGGCAGCACCAGATATGTCAAGACAGCAAAACTGTAACTTAAGCATCCCAAACACATGCTCTACAATGATCCTGGTTTGTGCGTGTGCCTCATTATGGTGTTCTTGTTCAGGTGTGTGTGCATTTCTGATGGGTGTCATCAGCTATGGCTCCAGTACATAGCCAGCATCCCCCACTAGATGGCCATATGGGATGTCCCCCCTGGCAAACACCTGATACAGCTGTGAGCAATGCCAGATGTAGGAATTGTGATAGCTTCAAGGGCTACCAGCACACACATTCATAATAATGCCCTGGGCATCACACATGACCTGGCAGTTGATGGAGGGGAAGCCCTTGCAGTTTATGTAAACCCTGCCCCACTCACCAGGTGGTGCTTTGATGTGGATGTGTGTGTGCAGTCTATAGCACCAACTACTTCAGGGTATTTTGCTATACGGTGGAAGAGACGCATACATGTGGTCAGCGCCTCATGGGTAGTGGGAAAATATATGTGCTCATTGACATGTTGTGTCATGGCATACAGGAACTGGTGGAGTACCCTAGATGCTGATGCCTGTGAGACCCCCATGATTTCCCCAGTTGGTCTCTGGAAGGCACCTGTGGCTAGTATTCTTAAGCCTAGACATACCTTGTTATTCACTGGGATGGGTTCCCCTCTATTAGTTCTGTGTGTAAGGCGTGGCCTGCACAACTCAACAATTTGCTGTAGAATGTCCCTGTCCACCCTATAGCACTCTACTATCTCCAGCTCGTGTAGGGCCTGGTAGGTTACCCTGGGTCTGTACACTCTTCTTCTCCTCCTCACTGTGGGTCAGTCATCAGCATTCTCCTCCTCACCACCCTCAGTCTCTAGCACATATTGATGGAATAAAGCAGCAGCAGCATCTTATTGCCAGTTAAAAATCCCCCATCTGTGCACACCGGTGGTGTAGAATTTGTGGGAAAAACCAGTCTGTAGGGTGTTTGCATGGTTTATTATAGTGTGCTGGGCTGCTGCATGTGTAATTGGCTTATTCTGATACATTCCACCTACCAGCTATGCTAGTTCTCCTTGATTGCCTTCCTACTGCTGTTTCCCCTTCCCAATTCCTCCCTATTTAAGCCCCGAGACATGTCATGCATACCACAAATGTAAACAGTTCTATTTCCTCTGTTTTTTTCTTTCAGGCCCGCTGCATGTCGCACACACCCATTTAGGTAATGTAAGCACTTTTAAGCAGAAATGGCCCTCCCTGGATGCGAACACGCTCTGCATTTCATGGAATAAGACAATACAGCTTCAGACACACCCCTTTCCTTAGCTGTGCTTAGCTAAGGGCAAACACAGGCTACAGAGCTTCAATGAGCTTACAGCAAGCATGACACACCCCTTATGAAGTCATTCAGCTCTTATACTTGCACTGTTGTATTGCTGCAACTACACAGTTAGGTGAAAGCTGACACTTTGAGGAAATCTTTGATACAGTATAACTCCCCTCATTTGCATACCTCAGTATGTAAGTCCTTAGTTACTGCACTTAGACGGACCTTCTCCCCTTGACAACCAGTGTTCCCTAGTATTGTTTACATTCTGCATGCCTTTGACTATAATGGCAAAATGCAGAATTATCTTAAAAGTGACTTTTCTCATTTTTGTTATTTGCAGCACAATCCCATTTGTGCACCACTGCCCTAAGCTTAAACAGCCATGATCAGCCAAAAAAAAGTTCAATTTAAAAAAAAAATAAACATTTATTAATGTCAATGGCCTTATATTTGGCCATTGGCATGTGTGTTTGACTGTAATACATGCTTTCCATGAGCTGTCCTGCCTCCATTTGCTCAGAAGCAGAAATGTATTCAGTTACTAACTGAATACATTTATGTTCTTATACTGTTCCTACAAGGAGTCCGGACAGCTTCATGGATCACAAAATCACCTCATTTGCATGGTTTTGGCAGTGTACTGGCTATCTTTAAATAAAACTAAACTAAATTTTATCTAGTAAATGCATTAAAGAATTCAGGTACCAGAAAAGCTGCTCTCTCTTATTTACTTCCATTCATTTCAAACTTTATTTTATACTTAGCTATTTGCCCTTGTACCTTTCTAATTTTAAATTTCTCTCAGTAAACAATGTCCAGACATCTTGAGATTTATTGCCTTCACCTGTAGTCAGCTTATTTACATGGAAACATAAGAACATAATATACAGTTGCCCTCAGCTGCAAACCTGTCAACTCACAGTGAACATTTATTTGCTACATGAATGCTATTCATTACATTCACATTGGCCTCTTTTAAAAAAAAAATTCTTGCTTACACACAAAAAAAACTTATTAGATTAAGCAAAGGACATTAATCCAGACATTCACCTATGCAAAAGAAAACATCTCAAATCTACATATATTATAATCAGTACACTTTTACACCCTGTCACCACTCCTAGAGCCCAAGATTACAGCATATTAACTTAAACATACTTTTATCCAGCCTTTCTTCTCTTTTTACATTGTAATGCCTACATTTTTTTAAATTAAAGAAAAAAGTATGTTTACTTTAATATCTTTATCACATGCAACAATCACTGAAAATTATTTACTATATAACATGCAGTTTATATCATGAAATATTTTATAAGAAAACTGTAAACAACAAAAAATGTTTTATTACAGGTACTTTTTTGCCGTTCAGTGTCCTTCCAAACATTAATGCTATGAAGTAGGGTATATACCTTTCAGTGTCTCCACAAGTTTTAAAAAAAAGTCAGCACAAGTCCAATCTTTCTCAGCCACTTTTTGCTGTAAAGCTATATTTTACAGATGTGACTGATGTTTGTCTCACATTTATTCCTTTTCATCTTCATCTCCCAGTCCCAGATTAAGTCCAAGCCCAAGCTCCTCCCAATTCTTCTAGTCAACTTCTGTGCTTTCTTTTGTCTCTCAAGCATTTTCCTTTGAAACACTGGAAAAGTTTCACTAGCCAAATCTCTCTAAGAGCTTTATTATCAAAAGAATGAGAAGCAGAGTCCCGTTCTGTATGATGAAAGTTTTCTGTGTTGAAGGGAAGCCTTCTAGCTTATCAGTTGGAGTGGTAAGCACTAGGTAACCTATCTACCACATAAGGAGTGGTTCTGGACCAGAAATTGTAGTTATTGGCAGTTTGGGCAGTTTTTCCATCTCTCTCAACTTTCTGATTTGAAAGCCTGCATTTGCACTTTTTTCCCCCCTTTCCTGTAACTAGTTTAGTCCAGATACAGTTTCTTAGTTTTAGCACTTGAATTTGCTTATTCGTGATCAGTACTTGTTCAGAACTTGTTGTAAGCACTAAATAACCTATTAATTACTACAAAACTCAACTTTCCTCATTACCTAGAGGAAAACAGTTTTGGTACTTTCTTCACTTGCTAGAGAAAAACAGCTCTTGTACTCACTTTCCTCACTTATTTAGAGGAAAATATTTTTTAATCAGGCATGTCCAAGGGTCATCTCCAAGTGTTCTCTCCTGTCTATCTGATGAATCTGGACATCTTGGGGTAATGTAGAAATTGCCTCATGTACACAGACAACCCTCTCCTCCTACCACCCAACACTACAACCTGCGAAAGATGCACTTATCTAGCCAAACTGGAGGTAAAGCTGTCTCCAACCAAGACTGAACTTGACAGTCAAGAGGAAAAGGTAAACACTTGCACCACACCACAATCATCACATAGTCTCACTAAATCTACACCACCAAAATCCACACACAGAAACACAAAACATTCATGGAGGCTCTCAATAATAATCTGCTCAAACAACAGAGACCTCCAAAGCAGAAATGCAAGCAACCTCCATCCCCCCAACACAACCCAAATGACGCATAGACCACAGACTTAGTGTGCCACTCAACCACAGCCAATAAGGCAAAACAACGTACCCAACACACTAGTCATAGGTGACTCTATAGTCAGGCACACTGATGTCCCACTCACCAGGCTAAACAAGAAGGTTACTGTCAGTTGCCTGTCAGGTGCCAGGATCCGCCACATAATCCACGCACTCAGACCACTCCACAACAAGTACAAATATGACTCTGTCATTGTCCATGTTGGTGTGAATGACCTGAGACATACCTCCCTGGACTACATGAAAAGAGGCATGGAAGAGCTCTCCGATCTTGTAGCCCAGACAGGTATGACCCTAGCCCTGAGTAGCATTCTGCCATCCCCCAGAATGATACCGCAGTACAAGGACAAAATGATTGACTTCAACAATTGGCTAAGCTTCTGGTGTCATTCTAAAGGGATCCAGTATCTGTCTGCCTGGGATGACATGGTCGACAGACCACGATGTTTTGCCAGAGATGGCCTGCACCTGTCACCCCTGGGATTCTGGATACTGGCTAAGGTTCTTGCCGCCCCTATAGTGCCTTTTTTAGGCAAGGTTCAAATGACAAATTCACCACCGTAACAGGAACAGGCAAGCAAAAACTGAAGGTGATGCTACTCAATGCTAGAAGTCTAAATCTCAAAATGTACTCACTCGAGGCACTCCTTGAAATGGAGAACATCGATATCTGTGCAGTGACTGAGACCTGGTTCAAGGCTCCAGAGAGCATCCCTGCACTACCAGGCTATAACTCATACTACACTTTTCGGCCATGTAACCTGGACCAGAACACCAAAGGCGGGGGTGTGTCCATATTCATTAAGGATAGCCACACCTCCAGGTTAGTTGCTCAGCATAATGCAGCCGAGGTTATCCAAGTGCAACTAACTCTGGGCAAAACTGCAATCCAAATTGTAGCTTGCTACAGATCCCCCACCATGCCCCAGGATTCCCAATCCTCTTTTCTTGATGTACTGGAAAATATTAGGGTTCAACCAAACACCCTAATAATGGGTGATTTCAACTACCCCACCATTAACTGGGAAAACTACTCATGTACCCACTCCTTCACTCAACGCTTTCTGGAATTCATAAACTCCAATGCTCTGGATCAACTTATCCACACCTCCACCAGGGTCAACAATATCCTAGATCTAGTCATTACCAACATGAGTGACCGGTGTTCCATACCTGAAGTCAACGCCTCATTGGTCCGATTCGACCATAAGCTAATTACCCTAGATATCCACATTCTGCCCCCCCCCCCCCATTAAGGAAACCACGGTAAAAAATTTCTCCAAAGCCAATTTCATGCTTTTTAAGTCAGAAGTGGTGAACTTCATGACACCCATGCAGATGGACAATACAGTTACAACTACTGAATCCTACACAATTGCACTTTATAAGCACTTACACTAGTGCATGGATCGTGCGATCCCAAACAGAACCAAGACACTATCCTCCAAAAAAAGGAAGCCAATCTGGTGGTCCCCTGGCATAAACAAACTGTACAACAGAAGGAAGAAATTGTTACAAAAGAGAGTAAAATCCCATGAGTGGAGGAGTTCCCTGGTCAGCCTCAGTAAGAAGCTATGATCCCTGATAAAATCCTCCAAAGCTAGTTACGAAAACAAAATTGCCACTGATTCTAAAGACAACCACAAAGCATTCTATAGCTATGTCAAGAATCACAATGGCAACCCTCAGATCTGCTCTGATTTACAGCACAATGGCACTAAATATACAGAATGAACTGATATTACCAACATCCTGGCAGATAGGTTCGGTGCTAACTTTTCCCCCCTCTCACCCCCTAAACAGCTCATCTCTATACCAAAAGAATGTAAAGTTCCTGTAATCATGACTGCACAGGTACAAACTACACTTTCCAAAGCCAAGAACACAGCATCCATGGGACCAGACAACAACCCAGGCTGCTTTCTATACAAACTACAGAATGAACTGGCACCCCACTTAAGTACCATGTTCAATCATAGCCTCACCTCAGGCTTTGTGCCCACTGAATGGTGCACAGCAATGGTTATCCCACTCCACAAGAGGGGAGCCTCCACGGACCCTGGGAACTACCGCCCCATTAGCCTGAAAAGCCTGGTCTGCAAGGCCATGGAATGTATCATCGTGGAACTTTTAAACAAAGACATTGGTAATCTCCAAACTCTGGACCCCACCCAGTTTGGGTTTGTAAAAGGCAGATCATGTCTCCTAAACCTGATAGACTTCTTTAAAGCAGTCAACGAAGCTGTAGATGAGGGTAAGGTGGTTCACACCACCTATCTAGATCTTGCCAAAGCTTTCAACACCATCCCCCACTCTGGACATATAGATAAACTCACTAAACTAGGTATAAATTCCTATGTCACAAGATGGGTTGCTAACTGGCTCACTGATAGAACCCACACTGTGAAATAGCAGACTCCAAATCTGACTTCAGACCAGTGACAAGTGGAGTACCACAGGGTTCAGTCCCGGGCCCTCTCCTTTTTGTATCTACTTCTCTGAAGTACAGGCTAAAACAGAAGGTCTTTGGCTAATGAAGTTCGCAGATGACTGCAAACTAGGAGCCATAATCAAAACTCCTAACGATGTGGACATCCTACAAAAGGGCCTTTACTGAGACAGATGCCTGGTGTCAAAGCCATGGCCTCAAGCTCAATGTCAAAAAGTGCATTGTCATCCCCTTTAGTAAAAACTCTGTACCCATGAACTACAACATAGGCAGTAGTATACTTAACACTGAAAGTGTGATAAGAGACCTTGGGATACAGGTGGACAGTAGTCTCTCCTTTGATAATCACATCACCACAGTAGTCAGGAAATCCTTCTATGTGGCACACCTCATCACAAAAGGTTTCTCATCCAGAAAAAAAGAGGTCATTGTTCCCCTCTACTCATCACTCATTAGACCCATTATAGAGTACAATGCCCCTTTTGGTATGTACCTCACAAGACATCTACAACAACTGGAAAGGCCACAGAAATACCTCACAAAGAGGATTACTTGCCTCAAACAGATGCCCTATGCAAACCATCTCAAAAAACTCCAGCTTTACTCCGTCGCATATCTCCTACTCAGAGGTGATCTTTGCCTTACATACAAAGCTATGTCAAACCCAGAGCTGTTGGACATGCTCCACTTAAAGAAGTCCTGATCCGTTCGAGCTACACACTCTAGGGACCTAAACCTTGTCACCACAATAAACAGAACATGCCAGAGGGATAGATTCCTGTCCCAGAGACTTCCCATACTCTGGAATAAACTACCTATCTATATCAAACAAAAATCCTCATTAGTACTCTTCAAGAAAAATCATGATGATTGGATGAGAAATAGGAAATTCACCTTGGGGATCACTTCTGTGGCTCTGCTTGACAGTGGCACAGGAAAATAATTTTCTTGGGTGGCAAAAGCCAGGGTACATTTTTGGCCTGGCTTTTATAGGCCCTAGGGCCGATAGCCTAGTACCTACCTATGAACCTATGGCTCACTTTTCGGCAGACAACATTTGTATTTCCTCCTTAGCCTGTTCTGCACTAAAAAGTGACATTGATCCTCCAGGAAAAAATATTCTGAAGACAGCAGGGTACAGCAGCTTGAATCTCATACCTGTCTGTCAACATTCACTGATTGCTGGGATAGATATGCTTCTCTTCTGCCTGGTGTATAGTGAATAATCATTTTCCACAAACACTCTATACTGTCTCCAAATTGTAATACATTGCCTTCCTGCCACAGTTTTGTCAGGATCAACTCTTTTTTGCTGGTATGATTGCATCTTTACTAATACAGGTCTTGGCTGCTTTCTCATGGCCAGGTTTGGAGCCTACACACCATGTGAACTTTCAGTTAACAAATCCTGCTGTGGAATACCAGTCCAGTTACTTATTTGTGTTTCATAAAATTTCTTTGGTTTGTCAGAAAATTAAAATTTTCTATGCATACTCTGTCCTCTAACTCCATGTTTTTTTAAACATCTCTTCTTGAGCAGCTTCATACACAGACAGTTTTTTTCTTCATTTCAATTCTAATTTTTGCATTTTATCATTTAATCTGAATAGCCTCTTTCACTTTTTCTAACCTTTTGTTATGTCAGTTAATGCACACCCTCACTGTTTCATATTTTAATCAGCTTGGAATATATTTAATTTATTTTAACTTCTGAATTATTGGAAGTCATCTCTTATACCACATCTGGAGCTTGAACTGCCTTTTGTTGAACACCTACAAGATTCTTCCAAGTCAACATTTTCTCTTCAGCTTTTCTAGCTGATTTTCTTTTAGGCTCTCTAAGTTTCTTCTTTCCTGGCAGTCAGGCAGTATGCTTAATAGCTAGTAACTAAATTTTATTAAAATTGGCATTATTACTGACTCTTTATCGATCAGTTTCTTTTTTCACACTGAAAAAGCTGAAATTAATCTGTTGATCAGTGTGCAGCCATTTTGGAAAGCTGGCAGGTGTTTTCTGACCATGACCTCACTCTTCTGGGGTGTCATTTATAGATGCCTAAACACTTTGCGTCAGAGCAACACTGGAGTTTTCCAGTTTACAAAGAAAGATTTTTTCAGATATGAAACAAGTAGTTGGTTACAAATGTAATACTGGGGGTTGCTACTGAAGATCAGTTCCTGCTTGACAGGTGGGAAAAGCTAAAACAATAAGTGATGTGAGAGATGAAGCAATACACAATTAGTCTTGGAAAAATATGAAAGTGCTAAGGGGTAACAGGGTCTGATTTGAAAGTCTTGAAAAGTTAATTTTAACAATAGGACATAATTCTAAACAACATTTTATAGGTAGTACATGACAAGAGAGAGAGACAGAGATTCTTGATGACAAATGTACATTTTAAAAGAATCACTCAAGGATACCTTCTTCACAATTCTGCAATATGCCAAAGGCCTTTAGCTGCTAGATTAGGGGAACAAAGGACTCAGAAAAGTATTGCAGAGTTGAGACATTAGCAGGAGCAACTATGTATAGAGTTCCAGTAATAATAGCAGAGGCTTTTGGAGATTTCTGTCACAGACTCTATACAGCTATCAGTAAATAGGCAACAAAAGACAAAGAGATTAAGGATGAATGCACTAAAGGACCCAATGAGTGCAGGGGAAATCAAGGAGGTGAAGAAAGTTTAAACACTAACAAAAACCCCAGAGAGGGGTATTAAATCTGGAGACTTAATAAGGAGAAAGTGATTCCATACAAAATGAGAGCATTTAGTGAGGTTATCCTAAATCCAAGCATATATCTTTTTCTTGGAAACAAGTAATAGTATTACTACTGCCAAAGGAATAGAAGGATTGCAATCTACTTTCCTGTTATATGCCAAATTAAATATCTAAGAGTGGCTATACACCATTTCATTTTTTGTAACCTGCTTGGCTAATCATATGTCATAGCCAATTGTAAACTATGAATGTAAGTTTCTGAGGGAGGCAAACATTTGATGTTTAAAAAATTGATGACAATGAAGATAGTACAAGGGAAGCAGGACCAATACGTATTAATGGCTGACAGCTACAAACTCTAAGGAAAACTGAAGATTGAACTTGGCTTTCCATGGAAGATGCTATATATCAAGTATCTAAGGGGTATAGTTTGTCAAACTCATGCAAACTTTCATTAACAGTATCGATGCTGAATTAATAAAATGGCAGTGATTTGACTTTAGAATGTAGAAAATGATGAGGTTGGAATTAAGCAAGAAGGCTCACATATTGTTTTTTTAATGTTATCTTTGTTGTTGTGTGCTTCCAAAGAATCTCCATCAGATATTCTAACCATTGTTCTAATGTTGGTGAAAATATGAATTAAATGTTATTTAGGATAATGGGAAGCATAGACTATCATAGGATAAAGTGATCATAGTGAAACAAATATGAGTGTTGGGAGTTCATGATTCCTCTATATATCATGAACCTGTTTAAATAAAACAGTATATCTGTTACATATGAGAAGTTATTTAACAAAGAGGAAAGTCTTAGGTTTAATGAGTAAGGATAGGTAAGGGTCTCGCACAGTAGCATTTGGTACCATTATGGAAAATGAAACTGGTACAGAGTGCAATACAAGAAGTGTTGGCTAAAAAGGAAATTAAATTATAGGTGGATTTCTATTTAATTATTGAGTATACAAATTTAGACATAAACTGTAAAGACGGCTTAAGGATATGAAAGGAAAGGAGAACTATACGGGATTCCAGCAACAACCTGCTCACCAGTCCACAGGACATCAAAGGCAGATGGAAGGAGTATTTTCAGCAGCTTCTGAATGAAGAAAACCTCACAGAACCCATACTACGCCAGACACAGCCTACAATGAAAGAAGTGGAGCCCATCATAGAATAAGTAAGAACAGCACTAAGAAAAATTAAGGCAGGGAAAGCAGCAGGCTCAGATGAGGTCACAGCAGATATGATAAAGATGCTGGGTGAGACAGGGGAGAAATTACTCCTGATGGCATTCATAGCAGTGTGGAGAGAAAGGTCTGTCCCAGATGACTGGTGAATAAGCATACTCATCCAGTGTGTAAGAATAAAGGGGAAATCCACAACTGTGGGGAGTACAGAGATATCAAACTCCTGTCACATTGCATGAGAGTTCTGGAGTTGGTGATTGATAAGTGGATATGAACAATAGTAGAAAGTGGGGTGGGATAAGCAATTCAGATTCAGATAAGGAGGACTAGGTTGAGGAGACCCTGGAGAGGTGGAGATATGCTCTAGAGAGGAGAGGAATGAAGGTCAGCAGGACTAAGACAGAATATATGTGTGTGAATGAGAGGGAGGATAGAGGAATGGTGAGGATGCAGGGAGTAGAGTTGGCAAAGGTGGGTGAGTTTAAATACTTTGGATCAACAGTTCAGAGTAATGGCGAGTATGGAAGAGAGTTGAAGAAGAGAGTACAGGCAAGGTGGAGTGGGTGGGGAAGAGTGTCAGGAGTGATTTGTGACAGACGAGTAGCAGTAAGAGTGAAAGGGAAAGTCTACAAGAGAGTAGTGAGACCAGCTGTGTTATATGGGTTGGAGACAGTGGCATTGACAAAAAGGCAGAAGTCAGAGCTGGATGTGGTAGATTTAAAGATGTTAAGATTTGCACTTGGTGTGATGAGGGTAGACAGGATTAGGAATAAGTATATTAGAGGGTCAGCCCAGGATAGACAGTTTGGAGACAAAGCCAGAGAGGCGAGATTGTGTTGGTTTGGACATGTGCTGAGGAGGGATGCTGGGTATATTGGGAAAAGGATGTTAAGGATGAAGCTACCAGGTAAGATGAAAAGAGGAAGGCCTAAGATAAGGTTTATGAATTTGATGAGAGAGAGCATGCAGGTGGTTGGTGTGATAGAACAAGTTGCAGAGGACAGGAAGAAATGGAAACAAAGGATCCGCTCTGGTGACCCCTAATGGGAACAGCTGAAAGAAAAAGAAGATCAGGATTCAGCACAACTGAGACAATATTTGCAGAGAGACAGTTGAGAAGAAGCTAGATATGAGGAAAGAGCCCAATTGGGCGTTCCTAGACTTGGAGAAAGCATATAACAAGGTCCCATGAAAGTTGATTTGGGCAGTTCTGTGGTAGTTCAAAGGCCCTGAAACATTAGTAGAATTAGTGCAGGCTATGTACAAGGCCCCAGTGATTCAAGTACGAATAGTGTTCGATCTCACAGAGAGGTTCCCACTGGGAGTGGGTGTGAATCAGGGTTCAGCTCTGAGCACATTGCTGTTCATACTGGTGATGGATTACATTAGCAAACAGGTCAGAGAGGACAGATCAACAAAGTTTCTGTATGCAGACCATATCTCTCAACTAAGAAACATCAAAAATCTGGACAAAGACCCATGAAAAATAGGCACAACTAGCCAAAAATCGGTATGATGATTAACACAAAATTTACATACATAATTATGTAACCTAGCCCACTCCAGTGGAATTATGGAATGCCAACTTTTTAAAAACAATTTTATTGAATTTTGATTAAAAACAAACACAATCTTAAACAAACATAACTACACTATTTACAAAGACATTCACAAGTGTACTAAAGTTGGTGTACATCAACAAATTTTTATATTAATGTTATTAATGAACTATTTTCCTAGTAAGTGAAATAATTTGTTTTACATATTATATGTAGATGTATTCCTGATATTTCTTGATCTAATGGTCAGAAGTTCTAAATTACAAACTTCGGTACGGAGAGACTTGAATTCTTGAAAAGAGGGAGAAATATCAGATTTCCAGTTTATTGTTATAGTTTTCCTTGAGACAGCTAATATGAACCAGATCAATGGATATTTAACTTTTCTAATACATTCATGCATTGGCATGTTAAACGAGATCATAGATTTAGATAATGCAAAATTATCGGAAAATAAAGCTTGCAAAAAAGATTGATATCTTCCCAATATTTCTTTAGTTCTAAGCAATCATAAAACATATGAGACCAATCAGACATTACTTTATTTTTACATCTCCAGCATATATTTTCATTATTACCAAATTTACTCATGGTGTATGGGGTCAAAAAGGATCTGTGCATATATCTCCATGTATATAACCTCCACACTGAGCAGAGTGGATAAGTTGTTGACCGCAGCTGTTAGCTAAGATATATAAGTATCCTGTTTTTTTCGATTATTTATACAGATTATTGTTTTTAACAATTAATATATAGCACTTTTATTGTCTGCTTTTTAGTCTTTGAGTGTATTTTATTGCTATTAACTAATCTGCACAAGTAACTGATTTGTCTGCAGTTAAAAGCATTCTGTATCTGTATTTTGCTAAGGAGGGTGAGAGTCGTCGCAGTAATCTCAACCGACATGAACGTGAAGCACTTACACAACTGCAACATAACAGAAATATAGTCATCACGTCTGCAGACAAAGGTGGGGGTATTGTTGTCATGGATCATTCACAATATAAGGCAGAGGCACTTAAACAGTTATCTCAATCGCAGTTTTATATAAAGATGGTAGTGGATCCCACTCCCAATTTTAAAACTGATATTGATTCATTCATAGATTTAGCTGTTGAGGAGGATATCATCACCCCACAAGTTGCCAAGCAACTAAAGGTGCCTGAACCAATGCCACAGTACCTGTATCTAATACCCAAAATACATAAAGATTTAAGGAATCCACCAGGTAGACCCATAGTTTCAGGTCGGGGATCCCTTACTGAACCTTTATCTGCCTTTCTGACGGAATATTTAAAGCCTCTACTGACCATGGTCAGATCACGTATCCAAGACACAACACAATTTTTGAATATTATTGAAGACTCACAACTGGAAGAGGATTGGCTGTTATGTACATTAGATGTATCATCCCTATATACAAGTATTCCACACAAAGCTGGCATTTTGGCAGTTACGTATTGGTTAAATAAATCAAAGTTATATTCCACAGGATTCAACAACTTTTTGATCAAGTTAACTGAATATGTATTGCAAAAAAACATCTTTTATTTTGAAGGCAATCCGTACTGGCAAATCAAAGGAACAGCAATGGGGGCATCTTTTGCACCAATCTATGCGGATTTGTTTATGGGATATTATGAACTGACCTTCATATATGATGCCCAGCGTAACATTTATATGGACCATATGGATATATGGCGCAGATATTTAGATGACTGCTGGTTGGTGTGGCGGGGAAGTTTGGAGGTATTATCTAAATTTGTGGAATATCTAAATAACAATCCATTTGACATACAATTTACTGTCAATACTGGATACAATGAAATTGTTTTTTTGGACGTTGCCATTAAAAGATTACCGGATCATACTTTAGCAACAACAATACATAGGAAATTCCCACAATATAACACCCTACTTCATGCTACCAGCTCTCACCCCTGCCACATCATCAGCAACATTCCAAAGTCACAATATTTGCGGTTGAAAAGGATTTGCTCTATGGATGCTGAATACTTTACACAAACACAAGAATTAACAACAAGATTTGTGGACAGAGGGTATAATCCCAACCATCTAACCAATACGGCCAAACATATTCAAGCCAGGGGGAGATCAGATTTACTAAAGTATAATAAACCACAGGATGTCACCACGCAAGGTAGGCAGCCCATTAGATTAGTTACTACATATGGCAACAACACATCCTGGTTTAGACAAATTGTCAATAAACATTGGGATATACTACAGTCAAATCCATTCCTTAATGACATTCTTCCTGAGACCTGCACTTTTTCTTATCGCAGGGGACCTACCATTCAGTCTCAGCTAACACATTACAAAAGGTTTACACCAGTCACCAAACTACAAACAACACTTTTTGGTGATGCCTTAGTGGGATGTTATCCATGTGGACATTGCAGTGCTTGCCAATATATTTGTAAAAGCAAAGAATTCACCAGCAAAAATACCCCGAAGATGTTTAACATCAATATCTTCGGGAATTGTAGCTCTGATTGGGTGATATATTTGGCTCAATGCACTTGTTCTGCGTTTTATGTTGGGCAGACATCTAGACCCATTAGAATCAGGATTAGTGAACACATGAGTTCCATAAGAAACAAAAGGATTACCAATGCTTTATACAAACATACTCAACAACATATAGGAGCGTCATTTAGGTTTATCATCATAGACAAAATTAAATTTCATTGAAACTACAAGATGGGTTGGCATACTAAACGTAACATGGAGAATAAGTGGATCATTACTCTTGGGGCTTTTTTCAAGCCAGGACTAAATGAATATGAGGTACATGATGGATAGTTAAGATCATTAATTCTAATATTGGTATTGGCACCTAGATGGTATGCCGCACATGTTTAAATACTGATACTGGATGTCATAAATATTTATGTTATTGTCTTCTAACCATATTCCATGTACATCACATAACTTTATTCCAATATTGCTTTTGAGTCCTGTAAGAAATATATAATATAAGAAATTTTGGCTACATATTATATTAGCCATTTGTTTCATAAATATGAATAATTTACATTCATAAAGAAGTAAGTTTAAGTTTCAGGATCTCAGGTGCATGTTGTGTAAATATGTAACATAAGTATATCTGTTGAATATGTTCTTACTTTTTCACTGCATATGTACCCAATAAACAAGTTTCATTAGGTTCATACCACTTTAACGTAAGGGTATATGTAGAGGACCAGGATGTTAAGGTGCTTGTGTTAACAACTGTTTTGTGTTATTGAAGAAGTCACATTGATAAAGGCTATATTAGCCGAAACCGGTTTGTGCATTTTTATCAAAGGATGCTTTTTAGCAACCTTTAAATAAACAAATATTCGGAATTGTATCTTGCTGCTGAAGTGTGCTGGTCCCTTTTTTGTCTTTTTGCTTCTGGTATTTAAGCCCTAACTTTGATAGGGTTTCTGTCTATACACACTGAGCAGAGCGGATAAGTTGTTGACCGCACCTGTTAGCTGAGATATATAAGTATCCTGTTTTTTTTTTCAATTATTTATACGGATTATTGTTTTTAACAATTAATATATAGCACTTTTATTGTCTGCTTTTTAGTCTTCAAGTGTATTGTATTGCTATTAACTAATCTGCACAAGTAACTGATTTGTCTGCAGTTAAAAGCATTCTGTATCTTTACAAATCTTTATCTGTTTGTGCTTTCTCTAGTGCTACTGTCTGTAGGCTATTGTTTCTAGCTGAAGCCTCTTTAACTTTGCTAGATTGTGTTAATAGTCTGCTGAGTGGGGGCTGGTTCTTTTGTGTTCTTGTAAAAAAAAAAGTTGTTCTTCTGGTATTTAAGCCCTAACTTTGATAGGGTTTCTGTCTATACACACTGAGCAGAGTGGATAAGTTGTTGACCGCAGCTGTTAGCTGAGATATATAAGTATCCTGTTTTTTTTTCGATTATTTATACAGATTATTGTTTTTAACAATTAATATATAGCACTTTTATTGTCTGCTTTTTAGTCTTCGAGTGTATTTTATTGCTATTAACTAATCTGCACAAGTAACTGATTTGTCTGCAGTTAAAAGCATTCTGTATCTTTACAAATCTTTATCTGTTTGTTTTTTCTGTAGTGCCACTGTCTGTAGGCTATTGTTTCTAGCTGAAACCTCTTTAACTTTGCTAGATTGTGTTAATAGTCTGCTGAGTGGGGGCTGGTTCTTTTGTGTTCTTGTAAAAAAAAAAAAAGTTGTTCTTCTGGCATGTAAACCCTAACTTTGATAGGGTTTCTGTCTATACACACTGAGCAGAGTGGATAAGTTGTTGACCGCAGCTGTTAGCTGAGATATATAAGTATTCTGTTTTTTCAATTATTTATACAGATTATTGTTTTTAACAATTAATATATAGCACTTTTATTGTCTGCTTTTTAGTCTTTGAGTGTATTTTATTGCTATTAACTAATCTGCACAAGTAACTGATTTGTCTGCAGTTAAAAGCATTCTGTATCTTTACAAATCTTTATCTGTTTGTGCTTTCTCTAGTGCTACTGTCTGTAGGCTATTGTTTCTAGCTGAAGCCTCTTTAACTTTGCTAGATTGTGTTAATAGTCTGCTGAGTGGGGGCTGGTTCTTTTGTGTTCTTGTAAAAAAAAAAAAAAAAGTTGTTCTTCTGGTATTTAAGTCCTAACTTTGATAGGGTTTCTGTCTATACACACTGAGCAGAGTGGATAAGTTGTTGACCGCAGCTGTTAGCTGAGATATATAAGTATCCTGTTTTTTTTTCGATTATTTATACAGATTATTGTTTTTAACAATTAATATATAGCACTTTTATTGTCTGCTTTTTAGTCTTCGAGTGTATTTTATTGCTATTAACTAATCTGCACAAGTAACTGATTTGTCTGCAGTTAAAAGCATTCTGTATCTTTACAAATCTTTATCTGTTTGTTTTTTCTGTAGTGCCACTGTCTGTAGGCTATTGTTTCTAGCTGAAACCTCTTTAACTTTGCTAGATTGTGTTAATAGTCTGCTGAGTGGGGGCTGGTTCTTTTGTGTTCTTGTAAAAAAAAAAGTTGTTCTTCTGGCATGTAAACCCTAACTTTGATAGGGTTTCTGTCTATACACACTGAGCAGAGTGGATAAGTTGTTGACCGCAGCTGTTAGCTGAGATATATAAGTATCCTGTTTTTTCAATTATTTATACAGATTATTGTTTTTAACAATTAATATATAGCACTTTTATTGTCTGCTTTTTAGTCTTTGAGTGTATTTTATTGCTATTAACTAATCTGCACAAGTAACTGATTTGTCTGCAGTTAAAAGCATTCTGTATCTTTACAAATCTTTATCTGTTTGTGCTTTCTCTAGTGCTACTGTCTGTAGGCTATTGTTTCTAGCTGAAGCCTCTTTAACTTTGCTAGATTGTGTTAATAGTCTGCTGAGTGGGGGCTGGTTCTTTTGTGTTCTTGTAAAAAAAAAGTTGTTCTTCTGGTATTTAAGCCCTAACTTTGATAGGGTTTCTGTCTGTACACACTGAGCAGAGCAGATAAGTTGTTGACTGCAGCTGTTAGCTGAGATATATAAGTATCCTGTTTTTTTTACAGATTATTGTTTTTAACAATTAATATATAGCACTTTTATTGTCTGCTTTTTAGTCTTCGAGTGTATTTTATTGCTATTAACTAATCTGCACAAGTAACTGATTTGTCTGCAGTTAAAAGCAGTCTGTATCTTTACAAATCTTAATCTGTTTGTGCTTTCTCTAGTGCTACTGTCTGTATTCTATTGTTTCTAGCTGAAGCCTCTTTAACTTAGCTAGATTGTGTTAATAGTCTGCTGAGTGGGGGCTGGTTCTTTTGTGTTCTTGTAAAAAAAAGTTGTTCTTCTGGTATTTAAGCCCTAACTTTGATAGGGTTTCTGTCTATACACACTGAGCAGAGTGGATAAGTTGTTGACCGCAGCTGTTAGCTGAGATATATAAGTATCCTGTTTTTTTCGATTATTTATACAGATTATTGTTTTTAGCAATTAATATATAGCACTTTTATTGTCTGCTTTTTAGTCTTTGAGTGTATTTTATTGCTATTAACTAATCTGCACAAGTAACTGATTTGTCTGCAGTTAAAAGCATTCTGTATCTTTACAAATCTTTATCTGTTTGTGTTTTCTCTTGTGCTACTGTCTGTAGGCTATTGTTCCCACCCTCCCTTCCAGTTGATGTCTTGCTCTTATACTTGGTGGCTTTGCAGTTGCCCGCCCCTACTGTAAATCTGATCTGTGACACTCCTCTCAATCTAGTGTCATTAGCTCATTGCCTTAATATTGCTACAACTCAAGTGCTCTAGGTTGCACTGCATCTGAAGTGTCTGTGTGTTTTAGCTGCTTTTCTGTATATATAGGCTTCTCTGTTTCTTTAACTAAATAAGCTCTGCAAAATTGTTTTATTGCATTCCTGCTGGTATTTCTGAGTTTTTTGCACTTTTAAGGTTTGTTTTTGCTTAGTTTAACTGGTAGGCTACACACTCAAGTGTGCTAGCCGAATTAAAGCATTTACTGTGTTTCTGTACCTAATTTCTGCTACTTTGTAAAAAAAAAAAAAATCCTTGTTTCCCGCCTTTACTGAACTAGAATAGTCCAGTCTTCAGGTATTGCTGATCTCAGGGCTGTGTCATAGTTCCTGTGCTGCCCATATCCTTATTTGGATAGGAGGAAGCTTCTTTGTTCACCAGTGAGAGTGGGGAGCTCTGAGCAGCCTATCTGTCCCTTGAGGAGTGGTTTCAGCCCAGTGACCTGTAGCTTATTGGCCGTTTTGGGCCATTTCCTATCTCTTTCTAACCCCCTGCTTTAATGCCAGCTTTAGCGCGTTTTTGCGCTTGTAATTTAAAGTTTCTCCTGTTTGTTGCATTTACCTGTTGAGGCTACACACTCAAGTGCGCTAGCCTGTGTTACATATTTATTGCATTTTTTCTGCTGTTTGTTGCAAAAAAAATATATATCCTTGTTTCCCATCTATCCTGACCTAGAGTAGTCCAAATACAGCCTTTGCTGTATTCTGGACTTTTGGAAAGTTCCTGTGTTGCCCATTTCCTTTCTTGGACAGGGGTAGGCTTCTTTGTTCACCAGTGGCAGTGGGGAGCTTGGAGCAGCCTATCTACCCTGGAGGAGTGTTCCCAGCACAAGAATCTGGTAGTCTGTTTGTTGAAAAAAAGAAAAAAAAATGTATCCTTGTTTCCCATCTTTCCTGACCTAGAGTAGTCCAAATACAGGCTTTGCTGTATTCTGGACTTTTGAAAAGTTCCTGTGTTGCTCATTTCCTTTCTTGGATAAAGGGAGGCTTCTTTGTTCACTAGTGGCAGTAGGGAGCTTGGAGCAGCCTATCTATCCCTGAAGGAGTGTTCCCAGCACAAGAATCTGGTAGTCTATTGGCTGTTTTGGGCCAATTTTTAGCTCTTTCAAGTCCCCCTGTATAAAACCCACTTTGGCACGGTTTTTGTGCTTGTTACTACTCAGCCAAGCTCCTTGTGGTCCTGCAAAGTGGTGCTAGCAGCAGAGAGGCTAAAAGAGCAACTGCTAACCTGATTAAAGTGTTTGTTTTCCTGCTACTACCTGGGCAACTGTCCGATCTAGCTAAACTGCAAGTATTTCTGCTTCTTGAACTGTTTTAAACTGTTTAAAGTTGTTTTTGCACCTGCACTTTTAAAGTTTGTCCTGTTTGTTGCTTTTATCTGTTGAGGCTACACACTCAAGTGCGCTAGCCTGTGTTACATATTTATTGCATTTTCCTGCTGTTTGTTGCAAAAAAAAATATCCTTGTTTCCCGTCTTTCCTGACCTAGTGTAGTCCAAATACAGGCTTTGCTGTATTCTGGACTTTTGGAAAGTTCCTGTGTTGCCCATTTCCTTTCTTGGATAAAGGGAGGCTTCTTTGTTCACCAGTGGCAGTGGGGAGCTTGGAGCAGCCTATCTATCCCTGGAGGAGTGTTCCCAGCACAAGAATCTGGTAGCCTATTGGCCATTTTGGGCCAATTTCTAGCTCTTTCAAGTCCCCCTGTATAAAACCTGCTTTAGCGTGGCTTTGCGCGATTTTGCGCATAGTGCAGCATTGGGCAGCGCCGCTTAATTGGGTTTAAACCATTCTCAGCTCCACAAAGTCTGCTCTTCACTTTTTCCCTTAGAACTGATCTAGTTCTCATAATAAACACCCTATTCCCACTCTAAAGCCTGGCACTTGCTCACTAAAGCAATTATATAAGTCAGCACTAAAAAATTAAAAGCACTACACCCTCACAAACTCCCGTTGAGTACTTTGTTCCCCATTGACCCATTTTTCAATTATAAAGGAATTCCCAATACTATTCTAGCATGTCCAAAGGTCAGTTGTCAATCTCCTCTCCAGCCCAGCTGGTGAATCTGGGACTCTTGAGGCAAGGTTACAACTGCCTCATGTACACAGACAATCCTATCCTCCTCCCAACAAATTCCAACACATGTGAGAGATGCAACCATATAGCCAAACTGGAGGCTAAGCTCTCTCAACTCAGTACTGGTGTAATCAGACAGGAGGAGAAGGAAACCACACTCACTACAATTCCAGTCTCACACAGACCTACCACGACAGCAAACCAAACACATAAACACACAAAAACATACTCGGAGGCTCTAAATAAAAATCTGCCTAAGCAGCAGAGACCTCCAAAGCAGACACCCAGGCAACTGCTACCCCAAAACAAAACACGTGCAACACATAGCTCACAAAGCCAGTGTGCCGAACAGTCACAGCCCTTAAGGCTAAACAACACACCTGATACACTTGTAATAGGTGACTCTATTGTCAGGCACACTGACGTCCCGCTCACCAGACTGAACAAGGAGAAGGTCACGGTGAGCTGCCTGTTGGGCGCTAGGATCCGCCACATAACACAAGCACTCAGGTCACTCCAAGGCAAGTACAAATATGACTCAGTCATTGTCCATGCTGGTGTGAATGACCTGAGATGTACCTCCCTGGACTACATGAAAAGAGACACAGAGGAGCTCTCTGAGCATGTAGCCCAGGCCGGTATGAACCTGACCTTGAGTAGCATCTTACCCTCACCAAGAATGATGCCACAATATGAAGACAAGATGATCAATTTCAACAATTGGCTTAAGTATTGGTGTCATTCAAAGGGGATCCAATGCCTGTCTGCCTGGGATGACATGCTCGACAAGCCATGATGCTTCACTAGGGACGGCTTGCACCTGTCACCATTGTCTTTCGGATATTGGCAAAGGCTCTTGCCACCCCCATAGTGCCTTTTTTAGGCAAGGCTCAAAAGACAAACCCACCTCCATAGGTATCACAAGGGATAAGAAACTAAGAGTAATGCTACTCAATGCCAGAAGTCTAAACCTCAAGATGCACGCACTCAAAACTCTCCTTAGCATGGAGAACATCGATATCTGTGCAGTAACAGAGACCTGGTTCAAGGCTCCTGAGAGCACCCCAGCACTACCAGGTTATACCTCATACCATGTTTTTCGGCCCCAAAACTTGGACCAAACCACAAAAGGAGGGGGAGTATCAATATTCGTCAAAGATACCCACACCTCCAGGTTGGTGGCACAGCACGAAGCATCAGAGACTATCCATGTGCAACTAACAGTGGGTAAAACTGCCTTACAGTTTATAGCCTGCTACAGACCACCCTCCCAAACCCAGGAACCCCACTCAGCCTTCCTGAGAACACTGGAAAATATGAAGGTCTCTCCAAACACCATTATATTGGGTGACTTCAACTACCCTAACATAGACTGGGAGCATTACTCTAGCTCTAACACCCTAGCCCAAAGGTTCCTAGAATTTATAAACTCAAATGCTATGGAACAACTTGTTGCCACTCCCACAAGAGGGGAAAACATACTGGACCTGATCATCAACAACATGGGGACTCTATGCTCCAGACCAGAAGTGTATCCCTCACTGGTAAGATCAGACCATAAACTAATCTCACTAGATATTCACATCCCGACCCCAGCCCCAAAACCACAGTGAAAAACTTCTCTAAAGCAAATTTCACACTCCTCAAAACTGAGGTGGAATCCTTCAAAGCCCCTGGGCCTGAGGAAAATACGGCCCAGACCGCAGAATCCTTTATAAACGCATTCTATGAACACCTTCAGGAATGCATGGATCATGCAATCCCAAATAAAACCAAGACCCGATTCTCCAAAGTTAGGCGTCCTGTCTGGTGGACCTCAGCCATAAACAAACTAGGGCACTCATAAAATCGTCTAAGGCCAGCTTCGAGAGAAAAATTGCACAGGACACTAAGGATAATCACAAGGCTTTCTTTAGTTATGTTAGGAACCTGGGTGGGAATTCCCAGATATGCTCAGAATTAGTCCAAAATGACAAAAAAATACACCGAACCCACAGACATTGCCAACATCCTAGCTGACAGGTTCAGTGCAAACATCCCCCCCCTTCCCCACCAAAAGGGCAAATATCTATCCCAGCAGAGTGCTTCCCCCTGACATCTCAGATGATCAGGTAAGAGCCGCCCTCTCCAAAGCAAAAAACACAGCATCAATGGGACTAGACGGTGTCCCGGGCTGTGTCCTACATGAACTCCAAGAAGAACTAAACCCAAACATAAAACTACTGTTCAATCTCAGCCTTACTACAGGATATGTACCCAAAGAGTGGCGTACAGCAACAGTGGTCCCTCTCCACAAAGGTGGTGCCTCAACGGATCCTGGAAACTATCGCCCCATAAGCTTGACTAGCTTGGTCTGCAAAGCTATGGAAAGGATCATCATGGACCTCATAAATAAAGATATTGGGGACTTACAGACACTGGATCCTACCAAGTTTGGCTTTGTTAAGGGCAGATCCTGCCTCTTAAACCTGGTTGATTTCTTTGAAACAGTCACCAAGGCCATTGACGAGGGGAAGGTGGTCCACACAGCCTACCTGGACCTTGCAAAAGTCTTCGATACAATACCCCACTCGGGCATTATAGGTAAGCTCACCAGCTTAAATATAAACCCATATGTCACTAGATGGGTTGCAAACTGGCTCAAGGACAGAACCCACATGGTTAGAATTGCTGGAGCCATGTCAGACTCCAAACCAGTTACAAGTGGCATCCCACAAGTCTCAGTCCTGGGACCTCTCTTGTTCGGTATATATTTCTCGGAGGTACCACGGAAGGACTGTGGCTGACCAAGTTCGCAGATGACTGCAAACTGGGCGCCATAATAGACTCTCCAGCTGACACAAGCATCATACAAAAGGGCCTCATAGAAACAGACAACTGGTGCCAGAGCCATGGCCTCAAGCTAAATGCCAAAAAGTGTATAGTCATCCCCTTTGGCAAAAACAAAGTGCCCACAAATTACCACATAGGTGGTAATCCATTAAGTATGGAAGATGTAATTAGGGACCTGGGGACCCAAGTTGATAGCAATCTCTAATTTGACAACCACGTGGCCAAAGTGGTTATAAAAACATTTTATATAGCCCACCTAATCATGAAGGGATTCACATCTAGATCAGGGGAGGTCATCGTGCCTCTTTACTCATCCCTCATCAGGCCCATAATTGAATACAATGCCCCTTTTGGGATGTACCTTACCAGACACCTACAGCAACTGGAAATATCCCAAAAGTACCTCACCAAGAGGATCAAAGGGCTCAAACAGATGCCATACGCTGCCCGGTTAAAGAAACTCCAGCTCTACTCAGTGGCATACCACCTGCTCAGAGGTGATCTGTGCCTGACGTATAAAGCCATGTCCAACCCGGAATTAATGGACATTCTGCACCTCAGAAAATCCAAATCCCATAGAGCTACGTGCTCGAGAGACTTGAACCTCAGCACTGAAATAAATAGGACATGCTGGAGGGACAGATTCATAACCCAGAGGCTCCCTTCACTCTGGAATAAAATCCCAGTCCAGGTTAGGCAGAATCCCTCATTGACTCTTTTCAAGAGGAATCTTGATGAGTGGATGGGAGATAGTAGGTTTACCCCGGGTAACACTTCTGTGTCACTGTTAGACAGAGGCACAGTATACTAACCTCAAAAAAGGGCATAGCAAAATTCATTTAAAATGGGTGGCGAAAGCCAAACACACTCTGGCTAGGCTTATAAATGCCCTAGGGCAGATAGCCTAGTATGAACCTATGAACCTATTTAATTGAATATGTGGTTTCTTTGGCTGATTCCAAAATAATTTTGTATCACTATCATTAGGAATATACTTGTTAATAGTGAAAAAGTAGTTCCAGTAACTATATGAATGATTATCTGAATCATTTCTGATTATTTTATATATATAATACCCTCCCAATCTCAAGACACCCTCCCAATCTCAAGAACCCCACTCAGCCTTCCTGAAGACATTGGAGGATATGAATGTATCACAAAATATCATCATACTGGGAGACTTCAACTACCCAAACATAGATTGGGTACATTATTCTAGCCCTAATACCCTAGCCCAAAGGTTCCTGGAATTCATAAATTCAAATGCACCGGAACAACTAGTCACCTCTCTCACTAGGGGAGATAATATACTAGACCTGATCATCACAAACATGGGGACAAAATGCTCCACACCGGAAGTATACCCCTCACTAGTGAGATCTGACCACAAACTAATCACCCTGGATATACATATCCCACCTCCACCCCCAGCACAAAAGACCACAGTGAAAAACTTCTCAAAAGCAGACTTCACTCTTCTTAAGACTGAGATGGTATCCTTTAAGCCCACTGCGCCAGTGGATACCACATCCCACAATGCCGAATCCTTCACAAATGTTTTCTATGGACATCTATGGACATCTCCAAGAATGCATGGATCATGCAATCCCAAACAAATCCAAGTCCCTCTCCACCAAATGTAAGCATCCTGTCTGGTGGACCTCAGCCATAAACAAATTGTATAACAAAAGATGGAAGCTACTGCACGTCAGAGCGAAATCCCATGAAGGGAAGACATCTCTGATCAACATTAGCAGAAAACTACGTTCTCTCATAAAAACATCCAAGGCAAACTTTGAGAGAAAAATTGCTAAGGACACTAAAGATAACCACAAAGCCTTCTTCAGCTATGTTAGAAACCTGGGTGGAAATCATCAGATATGCTCAGAGTTGGCTCACAACAACAAAAAATACACTGAACCCACAGATATTGCTAACATTCTGGCTGACAGGTTCAGTGCAAATTTCTCCCCTCCTTCACCCCCAAAAGAAGAAATACTTATCCCAGCTGAATGTATTCTCCCTGTCATCTCAGATGTCCAAGTGAGAGCCGCCCTAAACAAATCAAAAAACACAGCATCAATGGGACCTGATGGTATCCCGGGGTGCGTGTTACATGAACTCCAAGAGGAGCTAAACCCACACATAAAAATGCTATTTAACCTTAGCCTTACTTCGGGATATGTACCTGAACACTGGCGTACAGCAACAGTGGTCCCACTCCACAAGGGGGGTGCCTCTACAGACCCTGGAAACTACCGCCCCATAAGCTTGACTAGTCTGGTCTGCAAAGCTATGGAAAGAATCATTATGGAACTCATAAACAGAGACATAGAGGACCTACAGACAGTTGACCCCACCCAGTTCGGCTTTGTAAAGGGCAGATCCTGCCTTTTAAACCTGGTTGACTTTTTCAAAACAGTCACTAGAGCCATTGATGAGGGCAAAGCAGTCCATACAGCATACCTGGACTTGGCTAAGGCCTTCGACACAATACCCCACTCAGGCATCATAGATAAGCTAAACAGCTTAAAAGTAAACCCTTATGTCACTAGATGGGTTGCAAACTGGCTAAAGGACAGAACCCATAAAGTTAAAATAGCTGGAGCAATGTCAGACTCAAAGCCAGTCACAAGTGGTGTCCCACAGGGATCTGTCCTGGGACCCCTCTTGTTCAGCATTTATTTCTCAGATGTTAAAGCAAACATGGGAGGGCTGTGGCTGACAAAGTTCACAGATGACTGCAAACTAGGTGCCATAGTCGATACACCAGCAGACACACACATCCTACAAAAAGGACTCACTGAAACAGACAACTGGTGCCATAGTCACGGCCTTAAACTAAATGCTAAAAAATGTATAGTCATCCCTTTTGGAAAAAACAAAGTACCCACAAATTATCACATAGACAGCAACCACTGAGTACGGAAAAAGTGATCAGAGACCTAGGGACCCAAATAGACAGCGACCTCTCATTTGACACCCACGTTGCCAAAGCGGTTTGAAAAACATTCTACCTTGCACACCTCATCATGAAGGGATTCACATCCAGATCCAAGGATGTCATTGTACCCCTATATTCCTCCCTCATCAGACCCATGATTGAGTACAATGCCCCATATGGTATGTACCTCACCCGGCATTTGCAACAGCTGGAGAGACCACAAAAGTACCTCACCAAAAGGATCAAGGGTCTCCAACATATGTCTTATTCTGCCAGACTAAAGAAACTTCAGCTCTATTCAGTAGCATACCGCCTGCTCAGAGGTGATCTCTGCCTGACATTCAAGGCCATGTCCAATCAGGATCTGATGGACATGCTCCACCTCAAAAAATCCAAATCCATCAGGACCACGAGAGCTAAAGACTTAAACCTCCGCACAAGTATGAATAGGACATGCTGGAGGGATAGATTCATAACCCAGAGGCTTCCCATGCTTTGGAACAGGATTCCAGTTCGTATTAGGCAGAGTCCCTCACTGACTCTCTTCAAGAGAAATCTTGATGAGTGGATGGGAGATCGTAAGTTTACCCCAGGGGTCACATCTGTGTCACTGCTAGACAGGGGCACAGTAAACTAATTCTATTATATAAGGGGACCTTCATTGTGGCACTACTAGACAGAGACACAGTATTCTAGATTTATTCTGTACATTTTTGTACCATTTCATGGGGTGGCAAAAGCCACATCACTATGGCTAGGCTTACAAATGCCCCAGGGCAGATAGCCTAGTACTATACTATGAAACTATGAAACTATATGTGATCATTTATTTTAATTGTAGATTTATGCTGTGTGGATAAAATCAAGTAAAACCAGTAAAATATTTAGGGCTATCAGTTGATTTTTATCATTGGACTAACACTGTCATTATGCCTAATTTGTTTTGTAAGTGATTCCATTCTTTCACTATAAAACCAGCCATAAAGTTAAATTTGTATCTAAATACTATTATATTCTATAAGCATAAACACATTTATGTTATATAATTCAACTCAGATCCTTTACCATTATCAAACAACACTACAGCTATTATTGGTTTTAAAACTAAAATTAAAATTAAACTTGACAATTTAATGTAATCAAATGAAACAAAAAGTTCTTGACTAAAGGCTATAGGAAAGAGAATAAAGAACTGAGCCCTAAATATTTTGCTGGTTTTTATTGAGGGACAATCTAGTACTGTCCGATAATAGCAGCAGTTTTGGGTAGCACTACTTTATTTATATTTATTCCATTTACTAATTATATATATTATATATAACTATATAATGTCTGAATATTTTAAATAAATTTATTTATTAATTAATAGAAGATAGGTATTTGTGAAAGTTGAAAAAATATTGTCATAATATTGCATATATAAAAAATTTTTAACTATTTTATAACTATTAATTTAGTAGTAATTTCAAGATTTAGGATTATTATATGAATCACAAGATAGTATTTCTACATTTTTTTTTGATTTTGCATTATATTCATTTCCTATGAGTAGAGCTATAGTTCTAATCAATTGAGTATAGTTCCAAGTCAGGAACTAAATCCATACACCAATCAGACTTCTGTCTAGAGAATGTGATGTAAGGCTATTCTGGGTTTATTATGGGGACCAGAAGTAATTTTTGGACATTATTTTTATTATTTTTAACATTTAGAAATATTTTGTTTCTGTTACGCTTTGTAATGCCTAACTCACACAGTATTACTGTGCTCCCTGTCAAACTGAACAGTGTTCGATAGCGTATGATGTGGGATGACTCCCATTAAGAATGCATTTAACTGATTCAGCTATGAACTAAATTAATCTTCTTCTATGTAAGTTTTGATACCCACTGTTCCTCCTCCACTATTAATTAATAGTGATATTGTTGATTTCAGGAATTTGGAGCTTGAGTTGATTATAGCTCATTTTCAAATTCATATAGTTCACGGCTGCTTCAGTGCGAGAAAAAGAAAAAATATATACTGTGATTTTAAGCTGTGCATATATTAATTCACCTTTTTCAACATTTTAGTTTTACTTTTATTTTTATGGTTCAGTCTGTTTTGCATCAAAGTAAATGTTATATAAAAAAAGCTGAATATATGCAAGGCTTTAAGAATTGTGAAGCACTTTGTTTAAATCAATGGAGGAACATCACAATTGATTAATTGTATTATTGTATTATTGAGAACAACTGATTAGTGAAGCTTGTATATAAGGGATGAGACATGCATTTTAAATTATATCTGAAGAAGCATGCAAGATGCATGTGAAAGCGCTTATTCTGTGTTTGTTCGACTGGAATAAAGGATTATTTTTTGAAGACTTCAGTGCTCTCGTGGTGTGTCCTGACAGTTTGGTTTGCTGAATTTCCTCATATTATTAAAAATTGCTGTTATGGATGAAGTATTTCCTCCCAAAGTTATAAGTATATAATCTGCAAAAAGTTGTATTTTGAAGAGACATTAGAAATCCTTCAATTTTTTTATCTAACCTAATTAATTTTGCCCAGGGTTCTATTATTAATGTAAAACATAGGGGTGATAAGGGACAGTGTTGTTTATTTCCTTTGGTTATTGGAATTTTTTGTGAAATACTAGTACCAATTTTAATATAAGCTTGACTATCTTTATATAAATATGTAATAAGGTTTATAAAGTTATTTGAGAATTTTAACTCTTCCATAAGTAAAAATAAATAATCCCAGTTAACTGAATCAAAGGCACAGTTTATAGCAAGACTTATTAATGTTAGTCTTTTATTTACTTTTTTTGCAGACTCAATTAGGGTAATAGTCCTTGTTATATTATTGTGTGTGTTTCTATTCACAATAAATCCTGTCTGGTCTTCATCTACTAGTGATGGGAGAAATATCTTTAACCTATCTGCATATATAGACATAAACATGTTATGATAAATATTCAGTAATGAAATTGGCCTATATGAAGAACATTTGGTGGGATCTTTATTGGATTTCACAATTGGGGATATAAAGGTATATTTCCATGAGGGTGGAATAATAAAGTCATTTTGAGAGATAGTAAAGACTCTATGGAGTAAGTTTAAAGCTGTTTTTGGTAAGGTTTTATATATTTCAGTAATAATACCAACAGTTCCAGGTGCTTTATTTTGTTTTAGTTTGCTAATTTAATTTTGAAGGTCTGTAAAGGATATGGGTTTATCAATAACTGCAGATTGCTCTTCTGATAATCTATTTTTAATATATTTGGTAATAAAGCCTTTAATCTCTTCTTTTGAATCTAATATCTGAGATTTTTGATTAGTATTGTGAAAAAAATTCTCTAAATTCTGTCAATATGTTCTGCAAGTCATAAACCATATTTTTTTTTTGGAGAATAAATCTCATTAATATGATTAAGCCTATTTAGATGTTTGTTTTCATTTGTCAACATATTCAAGGATCTAGGGGTTAATCGAAAAGTTTATAAATTTAAACTTCTCTAGACTAATCATTGTTTTATTATTCAAAATTTCCAAATATTTATTATTTAGAAAGGAGATTTCTTTTTTTTCCCTGTTGCTATCCTTATCTCTCATATTATTAAATTTTAAATTATCTAATTTAAATTGTATGTCTTGTTAATTCCTTGTCCCATAGTTTCCATTTTTTTATTATACCAGGTAAGAATTTTCCCATTTAAGTAAGCTTTTAAAGTGTCCCATATGTATATTTCAGAAATGTCTTTTGTGGTATTTAAAGTAATAAAGTTATGTATTTCTGATGTAAGAAAATCTTTAGAGTCTTTTAATTTTGTAATATATGCAGGGATTCTTTTAATTTGAATATTATAATTTGTATTAATTATTATTTCAAAGGTTATAGAATTTTGATCAGATTAGGGGCAGGAAGTAATTTTTCCTTTAGATAAGCTATTAGTCAAATCTTTGGAAATAAAAACTCTATCAATTCTAGAATGAGTATTATGTCTGTGAGAATAGAAGGTGTAGTTTAATGAATTTGGTTCTGCAAAATTCTTAATATCTTTTAAAATATATAGGTCAGTAAAATCATTTAGTAGTTTAGCTGAGGCTGTAATTCTCCTTTACCTCTGGTATTAATGTCTCTATCATCTAAAATGCAGTTATAGTCACCGGCGATTATAATATTGCCTTTATATAAATTAACAATCTGATTTAAATGTTGTTTAACTGTATTCATCCCTATACCTGGTAAGCAATAAATATTTATACGAGTGAATATTTTGTTATTCATTTCAATTGTAGTAGAACAAAATATTCCCTTATCATCTTTATATACTTCTAATATTTTAGGAAGGGGTATTGTATTGTTCCATAATGTAACTACTCCTCTTTTCTTTTAATAAAGTTCTGAGCTTGATATTACTGTATAAGATTTAGTATCTAGCTTAGCCATATCTTCTGATAATAAATGTGTTTTTGTAAAAAAATTAAATGTGATTTGTGTAGTTTAAGGTATTTAAATAAGCTTCCCCTCAGGTTAGGATTATTTAAACCATTAATATTAAATGTGATACCTTTTAAAAGAAACATATATGGTTATTGATATCATTTAGATATATACTGACCATTAGTATTTTAGATACATGATGATGTACTTGAAGTTCTATCAGGAACCTTATACTTACTAGGGAATAATGACCCACCAGCAATATTGTTGAATACATTGGTATAGTGAACATCAATAAAGGTTGTAACAAACTCTGAACACATAGATATAAAATTATGCAAATGCATAATAGACACATTGGCGAGAGAAGTGTAATGAGGTACTAAGTATGGAATGTTTGAGGGTACATAAAGGGAAGGAAGACTAGGTGGGGTCATGGCAAGGGCAGGTCCTGGAATTGAGAACATAAGCTTTTAGTTCATTTTTAAAGTGTGAGGTGTGGGAGATTGAATGTAAGTCAAGGGGAAGTTTGTTCCAAGCATGGGCAAGGGAGTGTTTGTGGAGTAGTTTGCCTACTGACCTTTTTGGGTGGTGATGTCAAGTAATCGTTGGCTAGAAGTACGGAGGGTCCAGGATGGGATGTAGATGGAGACTGAGGAAGATAGAGATGGACAGAAGGAGGTTTTATAAAGAATAGAATGTAGCATATGAAATTGATTAGATAGCAGAAATTTGGGAAGTTCAAGCCATTGAAGAGAGTTTAAAGAAATGCAGTGGTGTGAGTTGTATTGGGAGTTAGTAATAAATCTGGATATTTTATGGTAAGTCTGTTGGAGTTTGTTTAGAGTGGAGGCCTGGATACTGGTAAGAACTGGGGTGGCATATAAGAGGGAGGGAAGGAGGAGTGCCTGGCCCAGGGTAAGTCTAGATTCAGGGGTTAGGAATTTTTTGTTCCAATATAGCAGACCTAGTTTCTGGTTTGTTTTTTTATACACTGAAGTAAGTATGTGTAGGTTGAACTTTAGTTCATCATCGATAATGACCCCTAGGAGTTTTGTGTGAGTGTCAGGTTGGATAGTTGTATTGTTAGAAGATGTAATAAAAAATAGGTTTTGTGATGAGAAAGAGAATGGGGAAGGAAAGGTAGGAGTTTGGTCTTTTTGGGATTTAGGATCAATAGGTTGTGAGAGAGCCATTGTTCAGTGGATAGTAGGGCTTGTTGGGTCAGGGAGTGTAGTTCAGGAATGTTATTTGAGATGGATATAAGTATAGAGTATTGTCGGCATACTGAATAAAGGAGGATTTTTTGCATGAGGTGTAAAGATCATTGGTGAAGATGTTAAACAAAAGGGGCCCCAAGATGGAGCCTTGGGGAACACCAGTGGAGATGGGAAAGAAAGGTGAGGAGGATGACAGCTATCTGAAAGATTGTTCCCTGCCAGATAGGTAACTATTAAACCAGGCAAGTGTGGAGGGGGATAGGTGGAGATTTGAGAGGTTGGATAGTAGTAGAGGATGAGAGACAGTATTGAAGGCTTTGGAGAGATCTAGGAAGAGACAGGAAATTAGTTTACTGTTGTCTAAGGCCTCTGCAATGATATGAGTGAAGGAGAGGAGGGCAGTGGTGGTGCTGTGGGGAGGACGAAATCCATGTTGGGTAGGGGTAAGTAAGTGGTACGTGAGGAGGTGATTGAGAAGCTGCGAGTGAATACATTTTTCTCATATCTTGGAGAGGGGGGACAGAATGACAACGGGTCGGTAGTTTGAGGGGTCACTGGAGTTTCCACCATTATGAAGAGGGATAGTAAAGAAAGATTTCCAAAGGGTGGGGACAGTAGATTCCAGAATAGATTGATTAATTAGTATAGATACAGGATAGGCAATTGAGTCAGCAGCAAGTTTGAGGAATGTAGGAGATAGATTGTCAGTGGAAGGAAAGCAAGGTTTTAGCTTGAGTAGTAGAAATCTGATGTAAGTAATGGGAACTGGCTCAAATGAAAACAAAGTTGTGTTAGTGGGACTTGGAGGGGTGAGTGTCAAAGTAGAGTTTGGCTTAGAGGTTATTAGATTTTGGATGGAAGAGATAAAGTGTTTATTCAGGAGGGTAGCTGTTTCCTGAGAGGAAGAGTTAGAGTATGGGGAGGGATTAGAGGGCTTTCCAAGATAGAGGATGTTGTTTAGAGTTGACCAAAATTTTCGAGGATTGGATTTGTTGTTAAGCTGAGCAGAGCTATAGTATAACATTTTGTCATTAGCTGTATGTTTTTTTGCAAGGTTCCTCAGTTGCCTGTATTTTTGAAGAAGAGGTGGTTGTTTAGTTTTAGTCCCGGTTTTCTAAGCACTATCTCTTTGTTTCATAAGGGATCTAGTCTCCTCGGAGAGCCAGGAAACATGATTTGATTTTATTCTGATCTTCCTAGAGGGAGCTAAGGAGTTTAGAGTACTCATGAAGATGCTATTAAAAGTGCTTACAGCATCGTTTAGGGGGAGGTATTTTAGGATGGACCAATCTATGTTGTGGAGAATGGAGTTAAATTGGGATGAATTGAAAGTCAATAGTTTTCTACAATCTTTGATAAGGTGGGGTTTAGGAATATGGGAGTAGTGGCTTAAGATGGTGGTAGGGAGATGATCACTGAGGGAGTCAGGTAAGGTGGTGGTATTGTGGCATTGGTGGGGGGAATTGGTAAGGATCCAGTCTATGATGGAGCTGGAGGTGGAATTTTTATGGAAGTGAGTGGGAGATGTTATATGCTGGTGGAAGCTGTGTAGGTGGAAACTGAGTTGGGGGGAGTCAGTTGTGAGTTTGGACCAGTCAATGTTGACATCACCAAGGATAAGTGTCTCATATGGTATGTTGAGGGAGAACCAGAATAGGATGTTTTCAAGAATGGGCAGATTGTTACCAGGAGGAAGGTAGATAGAGGCAATTGCAAATTTTTTGTGGGGATTCAGATGGCAGTTAAGGATGATGATTTCAGCTGGGAGGAAGTCAGGAACTGGGGATGGGTAAGGCGAGAGGTTAAGGTTGTTTGAGTAGAGGATGGCCACAGCACCTTTTTTTTTTACAGGTCTATCAGATCAGAAGATATTATAACCTGGTGGGAGTATTTCACTATTTGAAATTTGTGGCTTGAGCCACGTTTCAGACAGGGAGAGGATGTGAGGGGTATTGAGAGCTATCCATGAGTGCAGCTCTGTAACTTTATTTGCTAGACTCGGGCTAGACTTTATACTTGCAAAAAAGTTCTTTTGATGAATTAATATAATTCAATATTATTTTCCATGAATATACTTATAAAAACTTGTAGGGTGGGATGCCTGCCTCAATAAGAAACACTACATGTTCTTAGCTCTATGTAATAATACAGTTTCAAAAATAATCTTGAAAGCTAACATTACATTGCAGTTTCTTATTCATTATGCTATGCTATTAATCACCAACCAGCACCCCATGATTATATGTGAAATACAAAATTATGCATTGCCTCAAAAGTCACTAATAGGTAAGCCGAAATTAATATCAACAGAAGGCACAAATACAGCACCATGGAATTAATTATTTAGTTATATGACTATAAATATTATGCCCATACCTCTCAATCTCCTAGAGCAAGAAATCTGGACAAAACCACAAATAATGGGGGTCAAACAAAGGCACAGAAATAGTCAATACTGCTCTTTCAAACTTAGACTGTAGACAGGATAACAGATTTTGCATATCATGCATTTTCTGAAGGATGAAGTCTGAAAATCAAATGTAATGTCTGCTGCCTGCCATTATTTTCTGACTTCAGTTCTCAAAGATCTGCTACTGCCAGTGATTTGCCAGAGAACTACAATGTTATGAGAAACTGACCTATACCAAAAGCCAAAAGCTTAATTCCTTTCAACAGTTTCAATTATGTCCAAGCACTGGATGGATTGTGTGACAGAAGATCTGCAACCATCAGGCATGAGTGTTGAAGAAGGCAGGAGTGTGGCACTGAATCAACAGAAATGGTGATAGTTAACATGACACCCCGGCCCCATGTAGAAAATGGGGGAAGGGGAGATGATGATGATGATGATGATGATGAAAGGAGAACTAGTGAGCCTTGGTGTAATGGTTTAAAGTAAGGCAAACATTTCAGTTACATACTGCCTCAAGGCAAGAACATGAGGTAGCTTGTACTGCTCAAGCTGATGTTTTCAGCTAATTCTGGGGAACATCCCATGGCTTTGTTTTTAATATTAAAGAAATCGAGGATGGATCTGCTAATAAACAAAGGATTTATTAGAAGGCCACATAAATGCTTACATGATTTCAAAGAAAAAATACAGTAGTATCAAAAATTAAATAAAGTTAGGCTATAGATATAAATGATGATTTTAGATGATGAAACTTGGAGATTAATGTTGCCTGTCTTTGAACATTTTGCCTAGAAGTGTTTAGATGGTTGTTTTTTTCACACTTCAGGTAGGTCACAATGGATGTTCCCACAAGATGATTTAATATGTTGGGGATGTGATGAATGATACAGGAGCATGTGGGTCATGGGAACATATATTCTGGTCTTGCCAGACACATGATATTTTTAGCATAAATATACAATGATCACTAGGGGAGATTTTAGCAAATCAGTGATTTTTGTCAATCTCTGATATTTTTTAAGATATGATAAATAATTAGCAAGGAATAAACAAGCATTGATATAACAGTGCTGTTAGGTAAAAAAGCTATAAGTGGGAAATGGAAGGCTAATGCCCTACTAACTATAAGGGAATGGCAAACACTGTTGATGAAGTAAAAGTAATGAAACACAGAATTGTAAAGAAACATTTCTGACATAAATATGTCTGTATATTATCACCTAGACTGGCCTACAATGAATCTATATGATGTAGTTGTTAATAAATAATTTGATTTGGGTAGACTAAATTGTATAAAGCTTACCTTAGCTTATATGGAATCTAAAAAGAAGTTATGTACTTACCATAACATTCCATTTGTTTTGCCCATTTTCATTCTTCCTCAACTCAGGCTTTATTTTAGCTCATGGCCAATGAAAAGCTGTCAAGCTCCCCCTTACCTTTGATGCACCAACCCCTAACATACCTCAGATCTTGTTTGCTGTTTTACATAAAGTAGAAAGAACTACTACAAAAATTCTAACAGAATAAGTTATATCTGGAGCTCAACATGAAGGACAGTGGTGTCCTTATAATATTTCATTCCTCTGGAAGTCATTTGTAGAAAAGGTTGGGGGGGGGTTGGAAGATGGAGAGTTGAGGAAGAATGAAAATGGTCACTACAGATGGAATATTTTGGTAAGTACATAACTTCTTTATCTGATGTTGTCAATTTTCATTCTATCCTGAGCTATTGGGACAGAGTCCTCAGCTACCTAAATTCCTGGGCAGACTCTAAGGAAGGATATTACTAAACACAGTTGAGCCAAAGGCTGGTCCTCCTCTTGAGACCAAATCCAGTTTGTAATGAGTAATAAAGGTATGGGGATTGGCCCAAGTTGAGGCTGCACATATGTCGTCCATGGAAACTGTAGATAGGAACACTGAAGTAGGTGCCATGGACCCAGTTGAATGAGCTTTTACAGGTTTTGGTAAAGATAAATCCAATCTGTTGTAGATAAATGATATGTAGCCCATCAGTCATCTGGCTATAGTTACCTTTGCAACTGATTTTTCCAATTTAGAATCTGCAAACAACACAAATAATTGATCTGTCTTTCTAATATCTTTCATTCTATGTAGGTAAAAATGTAATTGTCTGTGGACGTCCAATAAATGTAACATATATTCAACTTTGTTTGCAAATTTAGGAAACAAGACTGGCAAATTAATGGACTTATTAATATTGAATTCTGACACCACATTAGGAAGGAAAGATGTGCAGATATGTAATGTCCACTGCAAAGATAGTTTTCCAGGTCAAGAATTTAAGATCACATTTAGCTCTTGGTTCAAAGAGAGAATGAATTAGGACCTGAAGTACCAAATTTAAATTTCATTGTGGAGTAGGATTTTTATATGGCAGTCTCAGCATGAGGGTGCCTCTCAAAAAGACTTTACAAAGCTTAGATGAAGCCAAGGAAGAATTCTCAAATCCAATATGAAAATTAGAGATTGCGGCTTACTGAACTCTAATTGTTGAGGAGCTAGCTCACTCAACAAAAATTATCAAAAATTCAAGAATACTTTGTACAGGAAATGCGAAGCCCAAAAATGAACCTTTTCCATTCACTTCTCTAAAGTTTTCTTGTTGAAGCCTTATGGGAAGATAAAAGTATGTGACATACAGGAGAAGAGGGCAACAATTGTTTGGCTATTAAAGGAATTGGAGAAACCATGCTGTTAGCTTGAGGTCTGAGATAGCCACATGACTCATAGCTATTGGGTGAGGCAAGAGGTCTGGAATCACATCCAGAATCCAAGGTGGGTAAAGTAGCTGAGGCCAAAGGAAGGGGAACCAAATCTATCAAAGCCATTAAAGTGCAACGAGGATGGCATTGCTCTTCAAATGGGAAGCTTTCTGAACAAATTTGGTAATTATGGAAGTTGGGGAGTAGCCATAGAGAAGACCGGGGGACCAATCATGGAGTAGAACATTCATTGGTGATTTCCCCCAGTAGAGGGATAAGGGTAAAGAAGCTACTGCACTTGTTGTTTAGGAGAGATAAAAAAATATTGCAACAAAGATGGCCCCATTGATGGAAAATCATATCTGTCACTTTCCTGTTGAGGGACTATTTGTGAGGTAGTAGAATGGACCTGCTCAGTTTGTCAGCTATTATTTTGGACTTCACCAGAATTGATTAGCTATCATAAAGTGGATGGAAGTAATCACACATTGTACAGTCTGAGGGCTTCTTGATGCAAGGGGTAAGACATGGTACTCCATTGTTTGATGATGTACCAAACTACTGACATGTTATCTATCTTTATGGCAAGTGTCCCAAAAATGAAAGAGTCTTGAAATGCCTGCAATGCTAAGAGCACTTCTTTCATTTCCAGAATGCTGATATGTGTGTTGGCCTCTTTAGGAGACCAACTGTCTTGGACTGTTTTCCCCAGGAAGTGCCTCCCTCAACCCAACCTGGGAAGCATCCATGGTCACTATAACCTTGGGCTGAGGGAGAAAGATGAAAGAATGGCCTTGGAGAACCTGATCCAATCGAATCCACCATTAAATGTATCACTTGCTTGCCTGAGTTATTCTTAACTGTGCTAAGAAGCATTGATAAAGATTCAGCCACTGTGTTGCTAGCATCCATTGAAGAATTCTCATATGAAATCTTGCTAGAACTAAACTTATGACCACTGACATTGACCTCAAGGCTTGCAGAATCAAAAGAGCTTACATTTTGTTACTGTGAATTATTTTCCTGACCTTGAATCTAATAGTCTGCAGTCTTCAGAGAGGAAGAGAAGCTGTCACTGATACTGTGTTGAACACCACTCCGATGAATTCCAATGCTTGAGTTGGTTGTAACTGAGATGTGTTGTAATTTATAGTTATCCCCAGATGAGAACAACTCTGGAGTGCCTAATCTCTTGCTCTTATTAGTAGATGCTTGGCCGGCATAGTAATGAGCCAGTTGCCTCAGTATGGAAACACTCGGAATCCCTGCATTCTCAAGTGAGCTGCTACCACTGCCATGGATTTGATGAACACCCTGAGGACTGCGGTGAGGCCAAAAGGCAGTGCTCTGAATTGATATTGACTGTCTGCCAGCTGAAGCATAAATACCTTCTGGATTATCTGTTCATTTTTATGTGATAGTAATCCTTAATGTCTATAGAGAATATCCAGTCATCCTTGCCCAAAAAGGGCTGAATGGACAGAACAGTGAACAGGCAACACTTTGTGTGTCTAACTGGCTTGTTCAAGCCACTGAGATCCAAAATTGGTCTAGTGCTCCCTGTTTTCTTTGGCACTAAAAAAAGTTATGAGTAAGTTCCAGACTCTGTTTGGTCTGGTTGGATCTCTTGGATGACTCATTTTTCTAGCATCTTTAGTATTTCTAGTGTTGTTGGTATCTTCTGACTGCATGGAACATCAAGAAATTTGTATAGAGATGGATGTGGGAGGGAAAAAGGAATTATATAACATTTGGAATTAATCTTCAGCACCCAAGTATCATTTGTTATGTCTAGCCAGGTTCTCTGGTGCAGGGACAATCGACCTCTGATTGCCTCCAGAGGACGACATTCAGGCCTCCTTTCAAGAGCACTGATAGGGTCAATTGGAGAAAGACTCTCTGAACCCTTGTTTCTGCAGGCCTCCTCTGCCACATGGGTGTTGTCATCCATTTGAGTTCCCTCCTCTGCCTTGGAAGAACTATCTCCATGTAGATCTTGGAAATGACCCTGGGACTTCCTGAACCACATTTTCTGACCACCTCATTGATTCCTAGAAAGGGATCTTTGAGGGGGTCAAAAAACATATGCCCACTGCAGAGAGGGTCTTTCCATCTTTTTCACACCTTGAGAGAGTCCTTCACTTTTGGGCTAAACAACAAACTGTCTTCAAAAAGTGCACCAATGAACGAGGACTTGAAAGGCTCCACAAAATCACAAAAGTGCATCCAAGCATGTCTGCTGATGGAAATGCCTGAACCTTCCACCATCGAGGCACCTTCAGCTGCATGCAAGATAAGTCTCATGGATGATTTTGAAATAGACTGAAGGGTAGCCAACTGAGAGTCCACAGAAGATTGAACCTCAGCAGTAATGGTCCCTGAAAGCAATTTTGAAAGTTCCTTGATCAAGTCAATTTGTAGTCTCATAAAGTGTGCCAAGTAATTCAGAGACCTAAGGCAAAGGTTATTGAAGCATACACACACTTCACAAATCTGACCAATACCCCAGACTCCCTGTTAAGGGGATGGACAGAGGAATTTTGCTTTGCAAGTTCCTTCTTGGTGGCTGCCACCATGACCATAGCATCTATGGACTCCCCCTTACTTCAGAACTCCCTACCTACAGTTAGAGCCAGAATCTGAGCTGGTCTCTTGGTGATTGGCTCAACTGAGTCAGGCTCCTTACACACACACCTAGAGATCAAGTCAATGAACTCACTGGTGTTGAAGTAACCCAGGATGTAGACGGGCCAGGTCAAAAGGCTTCCAGGAATACTGATTCCTCTGGTAAAGGGTTATTGAAGGACCAACCACCTCTCTGCTTAAGGATCTCCAAGATGACTCTGAATGAAACATCTTCAGGTCATTAGTCATCCAGTTCTGAGGACATTGAAGTCGATGCACTCAGACACGGTTTCAGATATGAAGATAAAACCATCTTCTGATCTGAATCAGCTAGACCTAGAAGACTTGGATCTAGGGGCTCAGAGTTGCTGGGTCTGATCAGAGAAGGAGTCATCATCAGTGGAGTGACAGAAGGATGGACCTCCGGACTCATAGGGGTAGCAGCCAGGATAACTCCTATCTGAATCTGTGCCATGACAAATCTCCTCATCATCTTGTCAATATCTGCTTTGGTTAGAATTCTGGAAGATTGAGAGGAAGCCAAGAATAAGGACTTGGAATGTCGGAGTTACAAAAATGAAGAAGGAGCACTGAAAGGTACTGGGACAACAGTGGGAGAGTACCTAGTCCTAGGTAAAGGTGCTGGATCCAATGAGCTTGGAGCTGAAGAGGAAGTTGTCAGTTCCGGCATCAAAATTGTTGAGGAAGTCTTCAGATCCAACTTCTGCTTCTTCTTGGCTCCAAAGAAGAAGGAGTCAAAGATCCTGATGGTTTAGGACATTTTAAAACAGTCTCCTTATATTTAGATTTGGAGGGTTGAGCTCTAGTAACAGCCTCCAAAAATGATGTTGGAAGCAACCCTTTCAGTATACGTTTATTTTTATGGTCAGCAGTAGCCTGTGGATTAAAATTTTGGCATATGCTATATTAAACCTTTAGGTGATTTGGGCCTTATAGGGCAAGTGCATCTGGTAAAGGCAGCTTGTGCCCACACTTTTCACATTTTTTGAACCTCGAAGGCCCTATTTCTAACATTCTGACAAAAGGGAAAAAGTTATGCACAACAGTAGAAAGAAAACCCTTTTTTTTAAGTATGAACAAGAGAATGAAATACCAATAATGGTATTGATTACATAAAAATGTGTAGATTATATAAAAGGGAGTAAATACCAACTATGGTAAAGAGAATTGCAGTTTGTGTGGAAGAAAAAGGGAGGAAATACCTAAATATATATGATTTAAGAAGTAAATTTAAAGAAACATCTCTTTTGAAACAATAACTCGAGAGTCGAAAAGCAACCATGTCTTATTGGTGAAGTGGCAAACGAGATCCGAGGTATGTTAGGGAGGGGATGTATATGGGTAAGGGAGAAGCTCTACAGCTTTTTGGTGGCCACGAGCTAAAGCAAAGGCCAAGTCAGATCCAAGGATTGGATCTGAATCCAACAGTTGAGGATAGAATGAAAACTGACATCAGATTAAGGGTTACTATAAGGCTGGACAGAAGATCCAGTCCTGGAAATTTTTTTTTTAAATCATTTTTATTGAGATCACAAACATCATATTCAAACACATCTATTAACCCATACATGTTTTACTATTCAGTGGTATTCATCATTGTAAGTTAGCAGACAAAAACAAAGAATTCTGTTTTGTTGTTGGTATGTTCCATCTTATACATATATCAGTCTATCCCTTATATAAAATAACATAACATAACATAACATATATTTTATATGCATAATCTCTCTTCTTATTCTCTACAAACATTATCCTCACAAACTATGATGCTCACTCATTTTTCTCACTTATTCTTCTGTCCCCTACTCTCTTCTGTATACCTCTCCAAACTTTATCACATTTCTCCTACTTATCCAACTATTAGAACTTTTACTCACCAGTACTTGTCTTATTTGATGTTCTATCCTATATGCTTTAAGACTACAGACGACTTTTGCTTTCCATCCCCTTTGCAATTTCTCTGTTCAGCCATCTTGCCATTAATAGCTTCACCCTCCTTTATTCAATTTAATATGACATGCCCTTTATCTACTCTAAATAAATAAATATAGTATCTGTCCTTCCTTAATAACTTTATTATATAGCCTGATTCAGATTGCCCCCATCGATTGCCATTCTTTCTGCACCACTACAACTGCACCATATAAGAATTTTGCAAATGTCTTGATTGCAGTACCTAAAGCACACTGGGTTTTCTCACTGGTTCTCCACTTCTAATACCCTAAGGGTTCTGTACCACAAACTCAACATCCTCAAATGCTGATCTTTTGCTGGCCCTCATACTTTTAAAAACCTCACCATCTCCAGGCTACTACCCTCTTGTCACTCTCCTACACTCTACTTTTCTTTATCAGTTCAGGATAAGAAATTTAACCTCAAGTTGAGAGGCTAGATGAGATGTTGTGTTTTATAACTATATGAGTAAAATTTGAATATCACTAAAGTAAGGAAGATTTAGACAAGGGGACAATGATGCAGAACAGCTGCTAGGCATACTCTTATTCACACTCCTTCACCAAAACACCTTTGGTCATCTGACAAGAAGGTACACAATAAGAGAAAGGGCCACCAATCAAAGACCCCAGCCAGACCACACCCCTTCTCTACAAACTACCTTCTCATCTAAGAAATGCAGCACTCACAGTTTTCCATACTTCAGCCTAAACTTTAAGAATCCACTCATACAATCATTAGAGACTCACCCCTCTTTCTTTCTACAGTTTATAGAACCTATCAAAAGCTACCTCACTAAATCAGAACACTACCACCACCCAAATGTTACATAACATAATGCAGTCATATCCTGTGTCCCTCAGTTGTGAAAATCTGCCTACTCAAACATTCTCTCTCATATTAATCTTTCAAACATTAGGACTTCATGTACAGATAGGACTAATCTAGGTATTAGCAAATCAGTAGACAATTCTTGTACCGAAAAATATACAATGGTTAAACCCTACAATGCAAACTGTATAGTGTAAAATGTAAAATTTTTGACCCCTTTTGTGCAAAACCTTCTCTTGCTTCATTCAGGTTGTGTATATTGCATAATCCTGCAATGTACTGGAATGGCTGTTACATGTTCTGAATCTCTGCTTTACTTGTTTATTTTAATTTTATTCCTCTTGTATTAAAGAAATTGCATGCTTGCCTCACTGCTGTGTTATTTCACCAGGAATGAGCCTGAAATTAGTCAATATAGATCAAAAGCTCTACTCTGGTAAATTCATCTAAATTAAACAAAATGATGTGCTGCAAAATTATAAGTACATTTCAGCAGTGTTGTTACTTTTGTGTTTCATCTTTGTTTTCATATTTCTTATGATGATTATATGATGTAAGTGGTTCAGATAATTATGCACTGAAAAGGATGTCAAGGGAAAGGCTTTTCTGTGCTCACTTTGCTCTGTTCAAAAGTAAAGCTCTCATTTTTATGACAATGCTAAATCCTAAACAAATATAGTGAGATAATATAAAATTACAGGTGAAATTCTCTCTTATTTACCATAGATGTTATCTATTTCAGTTATGTTTGTACATATAAAGTTATACGGAAGTACCTTAACATCAGTCTGCACTATTTAATTTCTATTATTATGCAACATAGAAAGTTGACTCAAGGCTTATCTGCAAAGTGGGAAGAATCTGTACATTTTATTAGGATAAATCTTTCATTATGCTCAGTCAGTGCTTTGTTGCCAATAGACAATACATAAGCACTAAAGCATTAAAAAAACATGCTATACAAAATGCCTATGGTTCCAGTATAGCCAAGATGTGAACTTTTCCCGTCACTTTTCTATTGCCATTAATTAGTAGACCTGCTAAGCATGTTAAAGTGATATATGAGCAAACAAGTGAGGGGTTGGTTATTCTACTGAAAGAACAAAGTAAGGCGAAGCATTTACAACAGGATTGCAAAATATCCAGCTGAAGTATCAGGGCAAGCACATTGCTCTACTACTGGGAATATGCTGTGTGACTGTACTTGAGGAGAAAAAAATCAAATTGATAGCATCTGAATTTGGCCACCACACAAATTTTCAAATGGTCATGACAACATTTCTTTAGCAGCTTCTTGTTATATCTATATTCCCACCCTTAGATTTTCTAGTGTCTTACAGTGTAAGGCAAGGGCATAACCATGATTTATGAAATTGTGCACAAACTTCCAGAATATACGATACATCCTCTATAACTGCATCCTCAAACACTATATATTCTGGAAAATATACATTTTCACTACTGCAAAATACTCCTAAAGTGGCAGTTTTTTGTAAGTTAGCTAACTAGGCATTCTGAAAGAAAAAAGCCATTGCTCACTATATATAGTCATAAACCAACCCATTTCAAAATAAATTGGTTTCATGTTAGACACATGGATGCCAAGGAGTTCATCTTGAGAGCACAGTGAAGTGAATATTGAGAAGCAAATCCCTAGCCATCTTTGTCAAGAATACGTAATTGCTTAGTTATGACTAGAGATGTATGATCATACCTGTTGTAGTACATGCAGTTTCTGCTGCTCCCATGCACTAATTACAGAAAACCATGTAGAGCAGAATTTGAAAGCCATAAAGCACTTAATGCTGCCACACAGATATTAGCCAAAAGCTGTGTGTTCTGTGTTGGGCTATGAGCTTTAAAAGTTGTTGATCACTTCAGGTGATCTTTGTGAATCTGTGAGAAAATCTGTTTCAGGTTCTCTCTACTATTTTGTGGTTACACCTGTGGAAGTTCTAGCACAACAGCTTTAAGACATACATAACTAAAACTTTTATGCACATCTTTGATATTAGAGAGGTGCATAACAAGCTCCTCTTTTTTTTCATACTTTTTGGGTCATATCAGCACGTTCCATGTACTAAACTGCATCCATGATGTGCAATGCCATATCTATCAATGCTCATTGTCAGACCCACCCTACATCTGAATGGGTCATACAAGTTCCTCTTTGTTAACAGTGCCCTGCATTGTTTGTAACATTATAATAAATCTGTAAGACAATTATGCTGCTTCCGAACAGCTACATTTCTGAGACATCCCCAGGATAAAAATGCATTTGGTTAGATGGAGGTTACTTGAGTAGGAGAAAGTCCTATTTTTCAATGCCCAGTTGGTTATGTTAGTAAAGGTAATGTACTGGTGATGTTTCCAGCATAGAAGGTGTAGATGGCTTTGTCACTAGAGAAAAACAATTTCTGAATTTGTTACTAAAGGAAGCCAGTTTCTTAATTTCACTGCAACCATTTGGTACTTACTATCATGAGAAGCTTGAAAGTACAGGTCAGGACTGATGAAGATACTTAACATTTTGCTATGCTTCAACCACCTTAACTTGGTGCTGCACAGTGCTCTTACACAAAGACATGCAGCACTGCATAGGGCTGGCCCCACAGACATGCTGAAGGAAGGCATTCAGTGGGAAAGGCATATGCCTCCAGGAAGGCATCTATATGATGAGCAAATTGAGAAATCACACAGCTGTGTTGATCAACAAGGCCATCCCCACCACCTCACATTACTTATCATGGTTACAATGCTGTGTTCATCAACCTGCCATGACTGTGGTGTGGGGATAGGGGGTTGGAGAGATTCATTAGATGTCAGGGATTACTCTAAGTGCATTAATGACACCAACAGCAGTTCAGGTATTGGGGAGTAGCAAGACTTACTCTAAATGTGAGTGCCATAATAGTGCCAACTGCAGTACAAGGATCTGGGGTGGTGGATTCACTAAACACCAGGGATTACTCTTAATTTTAACTACCATGATAGCATCACCATTAGTATGGGGATCCAGGGCAGGGATTCAACATTGCTACAGTGATTGAGGGATGGGGGAACACACTAGCCACTAGTGCATGCTAGATATGTGCTATAACACTATGATTATTAAGAGGGTGGGGGCTGAACCATAGAAGGTTAGGCAGGTCCGAGAAAGGTATGGGGACTGTGGTGTGTGTGTGTGTGTGTGTGTGTGTGTGTGTGTGTGTGTGTGTGTGTGTGTGTGTGTGTGTGTGTGTGTGTTTGTGTGTGTGTGTGCACGTCTGGATGTGTGTTCCTCTTTTGTGCACTTGCGTGTGGAGTGTAGTTACTAGAGGGATATTACTGCTCACATAAGCAATAGTTTACTACTGCAACATGCAGATCATGTGATTCAGACATGCAAATTAACCAATAATGAGGTCTTACCGTGTCCTTGAATCTTAAATTAGCACATCATCATGGGACCAGGGCCTTTTTAGTACAAGCCATATTACTCATGCTATGCTTTTTAATCAATCCCTGAGATGGTCTCCCCTATATTAAAGAACTAACTATGATGTGCAATGATTTACCATTATAAACTTACCAAATTGCTGCACATGTAGAACCAAAACTTATATACACTATTCTTAACTTATGTCCTAGAAAGGATGAATCCACGGATGTGTCCTTATTCTGCAATCTATTCAACAGCCTAAATACGACTGTAACTCATATATATGCTTAGCAGGAAATCCAATGGTGTAAACCCAACACCCGACTCCACGGCAGTTAAATTCACCAATTTTATTTCACATAAATACAGAAGATAAGGATTGAGCGCTTTCGTCTCCACCCTGGAGACCTCTTCCGAATCAATTAAGACAAACAAACATTGCAAATTTATACACATACCAATACTAATGAATTGATCATTACTCAATTGAACAGTTAAAACAATTAAAATTAATTACACTAGGCCACCGTCCATATAAATTGTAAACCATTACAATTATTACACACTTTAAAGCTTAGATGCAGGTTTATAAATACATCTATATGTCAGGAATGAAAGGACCACGTATAACTATTGTTAAGTTCTTATTTCTTTGGCTTAAAACTATAAATATATAAGAAAATATTATTAATTCCTTATTGAAAAAATCCCATGTAATAAATATATATTTATATTAAAAAACACATATACAAAAAAACGCTTTAAAAGTCTTTTCACTTATAAGTGCCACTAAAGTTGAGTGAAGGGAAAGTGAAATATTCACATTCCAGATATAACAAATATATTTTTTTATGAATGAAAAATGCATAAATTACAATGCAAACAGTATATCTAGGTACAAAAACCTATCCAATAAAAATCTATATATTGTAATTTATATAAAAAACGTATGTACACTTATAAAATATATTATATAGTTATCATTCCTTAAAAATATAATATAAATATTTATATATATATATATATATATATATATATATATATATATATATATATATATATATATATGTGTGTGTGTGTACTGTATTAGTGTTATGAAAGTATAAAAATATATACTAATATTGTGCTGACTAATAATGTAAAATGTTAAGGTATTAAAAACATTTAAAAAATAAATAAATAAATAATGTTGTTACACACTGTGAGAATGTTTCTTAGGGTCTAATGCTAGTACTTTTAATGCTGGTGTAATAGATATACAATCATTCAACCCTTTGCCATTGCAGGCGTCTAATCTAAGCTGCCATATCATTTCCCTGTATAGTAGTTTAGTAGTCCAATCTCCCCCTCTATCTGGACTCTCAACAATTTCCAAAGCCCAGAATTTAAAATTAGCATTAGGACATACCATAGAGTGTCTATAAAGTGCATTGTTGACATTTTTGCGGTTAATGTCTCTAATGTGTTCATATATTCTTCTACGTAGGTGTCTCTCAGTTTTTCCTACATAGAAGCACCAACAAAATGTACAGTATGCTAAATAGACCAGGCCTTTGGTATAGCAGCTGCTATATTTTCTTGCTTTTAAGGTAGTATGTAGACTAGGCAAATAAATAGATTTTTCACCTGCTATAAACGGGCATTGGGGGCATCTATTGCACCTAAAAGTCCCTCTTTTATGGCTAATAGTCGAAGAATTGTCAACACAAGATCCTTCTTTTCCATTTTCTAAGATGTTTTTTAAATTATAATTCCTTCTGTAACTATAAGTAAGTTTATTCTTAAAGACGTCTACCCTTGTGGGCATAGTTTTAAACATTTCCCATACACTGTTGATACTTTTCTTCAACCATTCAATATTGTTGTGGTATGTCAAAGTCAAATATGGGGTTTTATTAATAAAGTTTAGATCTCTCTGCCCTTGATCAGACAGAGTCCCCCCATTTTGTGTAAGTATATTACTACTTGGTATTAAACTGCTCAACAGTGGGGTATATCTAGTATTCCTATATGTAGTAACCCATTTTTTTGCTTCCTCAATCAATTCACTCGGATATCCCCTTTGTAAAAACATGTTATTCAGAGTAGTTCATTCTTTCAGAAATTCATCTTCTTCACTCGTCATTCTAGAAGCCCTAATCATCTGACCCCTTACAATATTCTTTTTCAGTACAAGGGGGTGGTGACTATCAAAATGTAGATATGCGTTGGAGAAGTTCTCTTTCCGATATAAGGCGGATGTGTATCTCCTCGCTTTTTCATCTTTCATTAATTTAACATCTAAATAATGAATTGTGCTCTTTTGGATCTCATGTGTAAAACTCAGGAATGGTGTACTCTTGTTGATATATTCAATAAAATTATGTATGTCTTTTTCCTGACCTTGCCATAAAATTAAAATATCATCCAAGAATCTGAAGTAACTATGCAGATGTTGGTAGTATTCAGATGTGAAAACATAATTCCTCTCCCAGAAGAGCATAACAATATTGGCATAAATGGGAGCGCATGCCGCTCCCATTGCCACTCCTTCCGTTTGATGGTAATATTCTCCTTGGAAATAAATAAAGTTGTTCCTTAATACCAATTCCATGTTTTCAAGTATAATACGAAATTCTTCAGGTTTGAGTAGGTCCATGTCCACAAGTGTCTCTTCAAACCATGCTAACCCTGTGTCATGGGGTATTACCGTAAAAAGATCTTTAACATCAATGGTTATAAAGATAATATCATCATTGTAATTTACATTGTTTATTTTTCTTAGTAAATCCCATGAATCAATCAGTAAATGCTGGTATTTCAAGTGGTAACCCTTTAATTTGACATCAATATATATGGCTAGTGGTTGTGTTTTTGATCCCTGTGCTGACACAATCGGTCTCATAGAGGGATCAGTAACACATTTGTGAATTTTGGGGATGCCAAAAATTGCTGGAACTACTGGTTGACTAACCATAAAAAATTCAAATAAGTCTTTATCGCATAGCCCTTGTAGTAAATTGTCTTCAAGAATAAAATCAATTTTAGCATTTGCAATATTTATTTCGTTTCGAGATACTGTAGTATAGCTTTTGTTATTCAATATGTTCAGCATTCTCCTCGTATAATCCCACTGGTCCATAATGACCATGCCACCCCCTTTGTCAGGTTTCATTATTCTAACTTTTTTGTTTCTTTTTAATGATAAGAGAAGCTTATTTTCTTCTTCTGTCAAATTTGTCAAACCAGTATTGTAATGGTGGGGATAATTACTTCTAATGACACTACACACAACATTCTCAAAACTCTGAATATCATGTTGGAGAGGTGGGTTATAAGTACTACGTCTTTTTAGCCCTTTAGACTCATTGCCAATTGTATTATTCTCTAAAATCACAGATAAATTCAACCTTCTAGTAAAAAGTTTTATATCCAATAATATATTGCTAATACAAGGTATTTGGTGTGGCACAAAAGTGAAACCTTTAGTAAAAAGTTTGAAAAAAGTATCAGAAATGTCCATTCCTGTAAAATTAAAAATGTTAAAATCATTATAAGAACAAATAATAGAATTATATTTTATAGCAGGTGAAAAATCTATTTATTTGCCTAGTCTACATACTACCTTAAAAGCAAGAAAATATAGCAGCTGCTATACCGAAGGCCTGGTCTATTTAGCATACTGTACATTTTGTTGGTGCTTCTACGTAGGAAAAACTGAGAGACACCTACGTAGAAGAATATATGAACACATTAGAAACATTAACCGCAAAAATGTCAACAATGCACTTTATAGACACTCTATGGTATGTCCTAATGCTAATTTTAAATTCTGGGCTTTGGAAATTGTTGAGAGTCCAGATAGAGGGGGAGATTGGACTACTAAACTACTATACAGGGAAATGATATGGCAGCTTAGATTAGACGCCTGCAATGGCAAAGGGTTGAATGATTGTATATCTATTACACCAGCATTAAAAGTACTAGCATTAGACCCTAAGAAACATTCTCACAGTGTGTAACAACATTATTTATTTATTTATTTTTTAAATGTTTTTAATACCTTAACATTTTATATTATTAGTCAGCACAATATTAGTATATATTTTTATACTTTCATAACACTAATACAGTACACACATATATATATATATATATATATATATATATATATATAAATATTTATATTATATTTTTAAGGAATGATAACTATATAATATATTTTATAAGTGTACATACATTTTTTTATATAAATTACAATATATAGATTTTTATTGGATAGGTTTTTGTACCTAGATATACTGTTTGCATTGTAATTTATGCATTTTTCATTCATAAAAAAAATGTATTTGTTATATCTGGAATGTGAAAATTCCACTTTCCCTTCACTCAACTTTAGTGGCACTTATAAGTGAAAAGACTTTTAAAGCGTTTTTTTGTATATGTGTTTTTTAATATAAATATATATTTATTACATGGGATTTTTTCAATAAGGAATTAATAATATTTTCTTATATATTTATAGTTTTAAGCCAAAGAAATAAGAACTTAACAATAGTTATACGTGGCCCTTTCATTCCTGACATATAGATGTATTTATAAACCTGCATCTAAGCTTTAAAGTGTGTAATAATTGTAATGGTTTACAATTTATATGGGCGGAGGCCTAGTGTAATTAATTTTAATTGTTTCAACTGTTCAATTGAGTAATGATCAATTCATTAGTATTGGTATGTGTATAAATTTGCAATGTTTGTTTGTCTTAATTGATTCTGAAGACGTCTCCAGGGTGGAGACGAAAGCGCTCAATTCTTATCTTCTGTATTTATGTGAAATAAAATTGGTGAATTTAACTGCCGTGGAGTCGGGTGTTGGGTTTACACCATTGGATTTCCTGTTTTCCATTTGCTGGGTTTGTTGATTGGAGTTTTCTTCAAATATTTTCATATATATGCTTGTTATTCTTCATAGATGCTTCTGTGAAATTGATGCAGTTCTTAGATGTGTGGCATTTTAATTTTCTTTTGCTTATTTATTGATTTATTTATCCTGCTGGAACATGATAGACTACAGAGAGGAAATGTGATAGCATCATACCTTGTATACTGCATGGATGCTTTTTTTGTTTGTTTGTTTAACTGCACTGTTGTAATATTCTCACAAATTTATTTATATCCTTAAGATGTTATCAAAACTTATAAAATTCCATTAAATCAACAACATTTATGCACTCAATAAAAACTATAGTAAAATTTCAAATGTGATACAGTCTTAAACACAGAAGCAAACACAATTACAAACCATCCCATTCCATCCAGAAAACACAAACCCAAATGAAGCCTTATATTAATTGAAAGAAATTAAGAAATGAAGACTAAATTAAAATTAGCAGCTCACTTTAACACCAGTTATTAGTAGTTGCCTCAGATCTCTTGGTTCTCCATTTCATTTTTTGGCTGGGATGTCTTCTGTGCACAGTTTATATACCTTCCATGTGTGCCCATATCTATATTTGCTATGCATTATGGTTTATTCAAAGAAGCATGGCTAGGATGAGGCAAAGGGGGCAGTCGTCCTAGACACAAGATATTAGAGAGCACATTCAACAGTTGCTGCTAGGAATTTATTTCAACGCTGACATTCAGAAATGAATGCTAATATTGTTATTGGTGTCAGGGCTGAAACATTGAAGTGCTTAGTGGGTGATACAGTTACTGTACAAACTGCTCACTACAATGTGCACTTGTATTTGTAAGCTGTATGCTACATTTAAAACACACAACCTAACTTTTCTGCTCTTCATCTTTGCCAGTAAAGCAGCACAGATCATTGAGAATGGAGTGCCAAATCAAAAAAATATATATATGTATTTTTTTTTTGTTCGTCACCAATCACTACAATGACCATCTACAGCTCAGCCTCATGGATCTCAACATTGTACTATAGGAAAATTGGATTTCCTCCACATTAGATATAACAGATGTACACCTGGCTCTGAGTAGCCTTGTAGTGGCATGTATGAGAGAATGCTCCTCTTCCTAGGGTAGAATGTATAACAGGCTCTTATGCAAATAAGAAAGCACATGAGCCACTACAGGAAAAACCCTGATAGATCCACAGATGATTGGCTCTTAATGAAAAGAAAAAAGGACAGGATAGCTAATGGCTGGTAAGTCAGGTTAGGCAGTAGAGATAAAAACACACATGTACACATACACACACAAAATATATCTATTGATCTGTTTATGTTTATGTGTGTGTGTGTGTGTGTGTGTGTGTGTGTGTGTGTGTGTGTGTGTGTGTGTGTGTGTGTGTGTGTGTGTGTGTGTGTTTGTGTGTGTGTGTACATGTTTAAATGTATTTATTTGGATCCATGTCATATATTGATGTTTTGGAATGTCAAACCACTAAACATTGAGACCAAATGGTCAATGTTTGAAAAGATCAAAAAAAAATGCAAGATAAAAAAAAAATACAGACACTGTTTTTTTGCCCAGGGAGCAGCAAGCCCCCTTCACCTCCCACATGGGGGGGCTGTGCCACCCAGACCAACTGCTAATTATAAATGCCAACTCTGAGATCACTCTACATTGGGGAAAAGGGCAAATTCCCAAACCCTGTTGTACCTCAGTCTCACTTAAAACAGTCTTGCTGCAATACCCAGTTGTCACCGTTTCTGTGTCAGCCATGTGAACTAGATGCTTAGTGACTTAACTGATGCACACACACACACACACACACACACACACACACACACACACACACACACACACACACACACACGCATATACATATCTACACACACACACACACACACACACACACACACACACACACACACACACACACACACACACACACACACACACACACACATACTTTGGAAGCTCAAACTTTCAAAACTTCAAACTTTATATAGTTGAGACCATAACATTGATATTTTGAATGTTCGAAACATCAGTAATAAAAACAAAGCCAAACTGCACCCCCCCCACATCACCTGCTAATTAAATATACCAATTCTGAGACTGCACTACAGTGAAGAAAATGGTAAATTTCCTTTTCTGTGCTGTACAGCTATCATTGTTTAAACAGTCCAAAGTTTCAAGACTTCGAACTTATGGACTTGACCATATGAAGTTCGAAGTTTTGGAGGGTTAAGCTTCCAAAGTAGACTTTATATATATATATATATATATATATATATATATATATAGGTTTACACTGAAAATATTGAATGCCATTTGGCGAACTATGAATGCTGAAAGGCAGTTTTCAAAGTTCCAAAATGGCGATTCGAAATATGTCGAACCCACAACACTGAATGCTAGTGTGCATTAGCTGTTGTGAGATCGACATATTGATTGGAGAATGGATTACTGTGGAGATCGGGAACTTTGCCCTTTTCCTCACTGTAGTGTGATCTCAGAGTTGTAATATATAAGTAACAGGGAGTGCAGGTGGGCTTGCCCCCATGCAAAACATGTGTTGAACATCACCGGGATGTTCAGGTAAGTTTGAAAAATGTCGACAAGTCAAATTTTGCATGTTTCATTATTTTGGTTGCTTGATGTTGTTAATTTCGACAATGTTTTTAGAGTAAGTGATTATTCGCAAAAACATTGAAATGTTGATAGTAAACTATATATATATATATATATATATATATATATATATATATATATATATATAGATACATATATATACATACATATATATATATATATATATATATATATATATAAATATGTATATATATATATATATATATATATATATATATATATATATATATATATATATATACACATATACATATATATATATATATATATATATATATATATATAAATATATATATATATATATGTTTGCCTTCATATGTGCGTGATGCACATGGGGAATTACAAGAATGTCGAAAGGAGGTTCCCAAATATCCACAAAATCAAAAAAAAATTGTCCAAATGTGCAATGAGTGAATACACATTGGCATTCGCTCACTGCAGATTCGGCATTTTGGGTGCAGATTGCACTATAACTGGGATTGGGAAATGGTCCCTTTCCCCACTGTAGTGCAATCTCGGAGTTAGTATATTAAAGTAAGTCGAGTGTGAGGGGTGTCCCCCTGCATTACAATGTGTATTTGCATTTTTTGTTAAAAAATCATCGAATCTGGTTTTCCAGATTTTGATTTTCGAACTTTGGTGACGTTCGACTTTACATTTTTTGCAGTTTTGAGTCACACAATAGTGCGTTTGCATATGTAATTTACTGACATATGAAGGTAAACCACACACACACACATATATTTATATGTGTGTGTGTATGTTTGTATATATTTTTTATTTTATTATTTATTTATTTATTTAAGTTTGATGACCAAGGAGGTCCACTGGGCCATAAAGAGTACATTTTCAGTAAAGGCCTAGGGAGAAAAGCTCCAAATATTGCAAGTTACATATTACATGTTACAAAAGAATAACAAAGATTTGTACAGAACAATTAAAATATTTACAGAAATATAACATATGTAATAAGCTTTTAGTGAGTTAACATTCAAACAGAAGGTTACTAGCCCTTATGGAGGTTGGGTAAACTGAACATTTGCAGAAAAATAAATTTTTGTCAAATAAGCTATTTGTAAGTAAACATTAAACAAGTAGCTACTAGCCCTTTGAAGGTTAGGTGGACCATTTTGCATGGAGAGAGTACAAGAAAATTGTATTATGGAAAGTATAGTACATTAGATAGCAAAGAGAGAGAATCAGTCCCTGTTAGGGTGAGACAGTTTTAGGTTGACATGAAGCAATAGAATTGGTAAATGGTAATGATTTCAGTGCAGGGTAGAAAGAGGTGGGGTGGAGAGAGGTTTATGTTGGAGCGTGACATAGGCATTCCTATTTGGCTGATCGATGACAGAATAGCTGAGATTTGAAACTGGTATGGTTTGGAAGGTCACGAACATGGAGGAGGAGAGTTCCACTGTTTGGCTAAGGAGTAGGACAGTAGTAGGTGGCCAGGAAGTCATGCTGGTTTGTGGACCTGAAGGACATTTTGGTTTGTGAATCTGAGTTGGCGGTTGGGTATATAGGGTTTTAAGGATGTATTGAGAGATGGGCAGTTTGTGGGTTTAAAGATGAGCTTGTGAGCAATGGTGGGTTGTAGGTAAATGAGGTAGTTGGGGAGTTCAAGCCAACTGAGGGTGAGGAGGGAGTGGCAATGGTGGGATGAGTTTTTTGAATTGCTTGCAAATTTGCAGATCTTGTGGTAGCAGGATTCAAGTTTGGATCATAAGCTGAGGTGGAGATTTGTGAACAGAGGGGCACCATACATCAGGGAGGGGAGCAGGAAGGTGGATGCCAGGGTCTGATGGGTAGAATGTCTGAGGAAGCGGTTGTGTCTGTAGAGGAGACCTAACTTTTGGTGGGTTTTTTTTTGATTGCGGAGTGGATGTGGGTATCAAATTTTAGTTCATCATCAATGATGATGCCAAGAAACTTGGTGGTGAGAACAATTTCAAGGGGGGAGTTGTTCTGGCTCTGTACGATGAATGAGATTTTGTCAATAATAGAGTTTTTGGTAGGGGAAAAGATCATTAGTTTGGTATTATTTGCATTTAGAGCTAAGTGGTTGGACTGCATCCAGGTTTTGGTTGTGGAGAAGGCTAATTGGGTTTTTGCAAGGAGCTCAGAAAGTGAGAAGGCTGAGCAGATGATAGTCAAGTCATTTGCATATTGATGACAGATGACTCTGGGATGGAGTGGTAAAAGCTGTTAATAAACAGGTTAAAGTGTAGAGGGCCAATAATGGAACCTTGAGGGATGCTTGTGGATGTAGGGAGGAAGGGGGAGGTTTAAGTTTTCCATTGGACAGCTTGCTGGTGGTTGGACAGGTAACTGGAAAACCAGGCTATGGTGGAGGGAGAGAGATGTAGGGAGGAAAGTTGGGATATGAGTAGAGTGTGGCAGATGGTGTCAAAGGCTTTTGACAAATCTAGGAATAGCATAGATACACATTTGCCTGAATCTTGCTCAATGTTGATGGTTTCCAGAAAGGAAAGAAGGGCAATCATGGTGGAGTGGCCAGGGCAGAAGCTGTGTTGGGGTAGGGGAGAAGAGATTGTTTTGGGTTACGTGTGTTATTAGTTGTACTTGGATAATTTTCTCTAGAATTTTAGAAATAGGGGAAAGGATGGCAATAGGCCTGAAGTTGATGGTGTCAGTATTCCTGACATCTTTGTGTAGAGGGATGATGTAGGCATGGCGCCTGATGGAAGGGATGTATGATTCTTGTATGGATCTATTTATAAGAATAGAGATGGGATAGGTGATGCTGTCTGCAGATAGTTTAAGGAAGGTGGGTGGAAGATTGTCAGGTGCATTGTGACAGAGTTTGAGTAGGAGTCTTTTTATAATGCTTGTAGGAATGGGAGTAAGGCAGAAGGGTATGGGGGGGTAGGTGATTTGGGTGGAGGTTGTGGTGGGAGGGGCTGGGGTTGGAGGAGGGGGGTGGAAAGGAGTTGGATAGTTTGGCTATGCAGTCTATGAAGAATGAGTTAAACTGGGAGGCTGTGTCAAGGTCGAAGAGGGCGGGATTAGGACAGGGGTTTTCTTTATTACCAGGGTGTAGAATTGATAAGATGGAGTCTCAGAATTTTTGGGGGTTTGTTGAGTGTGAGGACTGGAGTTTGGATTTGTGAGCTTTGCGATCTTTAGTTATTAGCTTTTTTGTGGAGTTTCAGAGATGGTTAAATTCTAAGAGGAAGTTTGGGTTTTTATGTTTTTGATGCTGTTTCCATTTGTCCCTCTGTTGCATGGCAAGTTTAGTTTCTTTTGATAACCATGGGCAGGGATTTGTTTTGATGCATTTGGTTCTTAGGGGGGCTTGCTGGTTGAGGAGGGACAGGAATGAGTTGTTAAAGTAGGATATGGCATCATCTAGTGGGAGGGTTTTTAGAGGGGACCAGTCAATGCACTTTAGGCATTCTGAGAAAGTTTGGGGATTAAAATAGGAGAGGTTGTGGGTTTGAATGTAATGGTGTTGTTTTTGTAGAGGAGATGGGAGCTGATCAGTGAAGGCAGGTAAGTGATAGCTGAGAAGATCTGGTATTATTCCAGTTTTGTGGATTAAATTTGGATGAGTTGTTAGGAAACAATCAATGATGGTTCCAGATGTGCCATCTTTATTTGATCTGGTTGGTGAATTAATTAGTTGGGAGAAATTGTATAGGTTGATAGTATGGGAAGGGGCATCAGCATTAATAGTGGTCCAGATGATGTTGGTATCACCAAGGATACAGGTTTCATTATTTATGTGGGAAGGGAACCAGGATAGGATGTTCTCAAGTGTTTTGATGTTATCACCTGGTGGGATATAGAGGGCAGCAATAAATATGGATTTGTGGTTGTTTATTTTTAATAAGCCTATTGTAATTTCAGGGTCTATATTAGAACATCAAAGTTTCACAACTTCGAATGTTCTAATATCAACCCCTATTCAGTGAACGCTGAAAACATCGAACATGCAGAACAGCAAATTTTTTCCTAGGTAAAAAATTTGCTGTTCTGAAACACATACACACAACACAAGCACACCAAACAAACAGCAATCCACACACATACACCAAAAATCTAACATCTAATCCTACACTAAACTGTACATACACCACTATCTATCCACTTACCTTAACTCAAATCCTAGCCCTAAGATCTGTCACTATCACACACTCACCTCACCCACAACCTGACCCTAACTCACCTACCCCACCCTAAACCTCACATCCACACAATTGCACAATTACCTGACTGGCGCCCTAACTCACCTAACCCATGCCCAATCGCACACTTACCTGAACCTGACCCGTAACTTTCCACCACAGTGCTGAAAATAGCAAAGCGACAGAAATGGACAACCAAATTCTTTCCCCAGGAAAAAATTTGGTTTTCTGTAGCTTCGCTATTTTCAGCATTCACTGAATAGGGATCAATATTAGAACATTCAAAGTTTTGAAACTTCAGTGTTCTAATATAGACCCTAATTTCATCACTGGCAAAGGTTGGAATATGATTGGTATAGGGGGTTATGGTATGGAGGAGGAGTAGATTATAGCTACTCCACCTCCTTTTTCATGGGCTCTGTCATCGCAAATGATTTGGCAAACTGGTGATAGGATTTCGTGGTCTTTGATGCAGGATTTGAGCTGGGTTTCAGAAATGGCAGTTATGTCGGGGTGGTTATAGGACTGCCAGGCATGGAGGTTAGGGATTTTGTTTCTAAGGCTTTGAACATTAAGTGTAGTAAGGTGAATGGACTTAGGTTTTGTGGGTTGAGAGGAGAGATTGGAGACATTAATATTAGAGGTAGGTCTGAGGTTAGGGTGGATGTCACCGGCAAGTGAGAGAGAGAATTGGTGAAGGAGTAGAGTGCAGTAGTGTGGAGGGGATGGGTAGTATGGCTTTAGTGAGATTAGTGATTTTTTTGGTATGACATTTAGGAGATGAGTGTAGGGGGGATGGGGATTGAAGTATTTTAGGTTTGACTAGATATGTAGTGTTGGAGCTGAAGAGTTCATGTGAGATGGATGAGTAGAGGGGGACTGAGGATGATGGTATGAAGCAGTGGAGTGTGTAAGTGTGGGGTTGGGAAACTGTGTGAGATAGATCAGATAGGAGAGAGAGTGGTTAGTAGGCTAATGTAGTAATTGTGACTGCTGATGAGTAGAGCATTGTAGGAGGGGTTGTAGAGTGTTTGGTTAATGTGAGGTTTAATAGGTGTGTGGAGCTTGGCTGAGGCTAATTGTGATTGGATTGAGGTGGGGTTGGGAGGAGTTTGGGTATGTATAAAAGTACAGCTAGTGGGGTGGGTGGAATTTGGGGGTAGGGTAAGGGAGCGGAGTGAGTCAGCAGGGCAAGCGGAGCAGGTAGAGCCAAGAAGGCGTGATTGTCCAGAAAAAATAATTAGTGACTGAAACTCTGAAGCTGGGATAGAGCTACAGCCAGAGAGTAAGTTTCCTGTTTTATATTTTCTTTTTATGTTAAGATTTACTCAGTAGCTATCAGGGAAACTTGAGAACAGGAGGATAGGTAAGTAAAATATGAGTGAGTCCTATAGTCAAAAGGAAGAGGCAGAATTTAGGAGAAATACAAAAGTCAAAAGAAGCAGGCAGAAATTAGGAGAATTTAAACTAGAGAGATACTCCACTAGATAGACTTAAAATAAGTTTACATGCAGCCTAATTTAAACACTATGGTAGGGGAAGAGAGAAAAAAGGTAAGAATAACTTGGAAGTCATGGGGGGAATACAGTGCAGCTGTCAGTACCAATGCAGAGCTCAACCAAAAGGCACAGCAAATACCGTTTCCTTAACAAAGCAATAGCTAATGCTACTGAAAGGATAACAAGACAAAATTCAGTGGAGTGGAGTTGAAAATAGCCATTGTAAGCACCTGGATAGAAGCAGAGAGGCTGTGGAGGTGATCAACTAGTAGTCCAAATGTTTTCTGAAGTTTACAATTTTTTGGAGTGTCCATGTTCTCAAGTATGGGGAGGGGAACAAATATATATATTGGATGGCTATATATATATATATATATATATATATATATATATATATATGTATGTTCTCCGGTTCGATTCTCTGCTGGGGTGCCTTCTGTGTGGAGTCTGCATGTCCTCCCTGCATTCTTTGGGTTTCCTCCAGGTGGTCCTATTTCCTCCCAAAGACATGCATCTGGAGCATTTCTCCTCGGGCCTCTGCTGAAAATTGGCTCATTCTAAGTCGGACTTTCACAGTTAACAAATGTTAAATAAATAAAATATATATATATATATATATATATATATATATATATATATATATATATATATATATATAGACCACCAATCCAACTTATCAAACATCAGGTTAGTTTAATTTTCAGTTTACACTATTACATGCTGGTCTATTTACCAATAATGCCATTTTCTGATTGGTTAGTGGCAGATAGTTTTCTAATCTAGTCCTATAGATACACATAAAGGCTATAGCAAAAACTACTCACAAAATGCTCCATTTATAAAACATTAAGCAAATTACCTAAAACAGTGATCAGAAGGAACTTGGAAATTATTGTTGCTCTTTTTAAAGAATAGGATTTACTAATCAAAATAACACAAAAAATGGATAAATGGAACATGTGGTAGTTTTGTTTGGAAGGCACAGAAAATATCTTGTGTGGAAATGTGTAGTTGTGTAACTGCTACTTACCTTTAACAGTAGATGTTTGTAGGACACACTGTCTTGCTATCCTATCTATGACATTACCAAAGCTCAGAGCTCCTCCCCCTGCCTGTCTGTGGGTGGGATGGACTAATCAACTGCAAGTATGACAACTGCTTTTTAGACCCAAAGACATGACCCTTTTAGATTTCTAGGGTGTAGAAGGAAGAGAAAATAAAAACGCAAGCTTGTGAAAACCTACTTTTCAAGCCAAAAAACACAAACACAACAAAAACGGCCACTGAGTATAGGTCAGTGGCAACTCTAACACTAAGCTATGATCATTCAAAAAGTGGGGAGGTGAGTGTGTACTGCCAGCAAGGTATTACAGGTAAATAGGATTTCTGCAACTGTACTATGTTCACAAAAACACTGCCTTCCTGACACATGAGCAGATTTCCAAAACTCACACAACCTGGGAGGAGGAAGGAAAAAGATTCAGAAGCCCTTGGAGAATGGTACTAGTGAAGCCTGCTCTGGATTTAGAAAAGGCATCCAACTTGCAGTGCTGCATAAAGGTATGGACAGAGGATCAAGTTGCTGCCTCTAGAATACTTCTAGAGTCCATTCTTTTCTAATAAATCACTGAAGAGGAAAAGGCTCTGGAGAATGCAACTTTATCTTGCCTAGATTCCCCTTGCTATGGTGAGTCTAACAAAAAATAATACCAGAGAACAACCAATTTGAAAAGGTTTGCTTAGAGGCAGGATGATCCTTCTTTACTCCTGTGTAGGAAATAAAAAACTTTTCACCCTTCTTGAAAGGTTTCATTCTGTCAAGGTAGTACTTGAACTGCCAATGCACATCTAAGGTATGAAGTATCCTCTCTCCCTTATTCTCAGGTTCTGAGAACAGGGAGCTTAATAGACTGATTGAGGGGGAATTCTGAGACCACATTCAGCATGAAAGAACGATTAGTATATAACACAACTCTATCCCTGTGGTAAATCAGGTAAGGTTGTCCCAATGTGAGAACTTGCAGATCAGAGACTCACTTTACAGATGTCAGAGTATTAAGTAAAAGAGTTTTCCAGGTTAAGAACTTCAGATTATTCCGAGCAGCTGGTTTAAAAGATGGTAAGGTCAAATTTTGCAGAACTTTGTTAAGATCTCACAAAGGAGGAATTTGCTTGTGAGTGCATCTCATGTGTAATACTCTTTCATAAACTGTTTTACAAAAGAGAAGAAGAAAGAGGGGAATCCACTGCAGACAAGCAGAGATGACTGCTAAATGCACCTTAATGGACCCATATGATAAACTTGAAGTAGCTCACACATGTCTTATAAGACCAGAGAGATGTTAACCTCAAGGAACCCTTAGAAAACCTCATCCACTCGTAAATATAAGATTTCCTACTAGCATGTTTTCTGGCCTCAATGACCAATCCACATTCTGCACATCCTCATGAAACAAGTACCTAAACACAGGCAAGACTGAATCACCCAGGCTGTCAATTGTAGTTGCTCCAAGCTGGTGTACACCAGTCATTCCTGAGACTGTGCGAGCAAATTCAAAGTGTGAAGAAATCTGTGGTAATTTCCCTTGGCCAATACCATTTGAAGGGACAACCAAGATTGCCTGAGAAATAGGGGGTTACCACAATGACATCTGGCATTTCTCTGTGAATCTTCAGAAGTACTCCGTGAATCAGTGGAAAGGTTGGAAACTCATACAGGACCATTCTCTTCCAAGGGAACAAGAATGTGTCTGTCCTTCAAGCATGGCTGTGAGGAAGTCTGGAACACAGTTTCTACAACTGTCTATTTTGAAAGGAGACATTCCCCACATATGGATTAGATTCTTGAACCCCATTGCCTTGAGCTACCACTTATGCAGGTCTGCCCAGGGTCTGCTTAGTCTGTCTGCCACCATGTTTGGCTCTGATGAGATGTATGATGCCTGAAGAGTTAGAAAATGCTGTAGTGCCAGCTCCTATGCCATCAATGTCAACCATGACAGAGAGTATGACTTTGCAGCTTTTTATTTGTTGAGGTACCACCAGAAGAAGACCTGTAGTCCACAGGTGATGAAGGAACTTCAAGCCATGGATCACCACCATTTCCTTGATACTGATGTGCTTCCGTGTGTTTTTGTACCCCCAAATGGTCTGCACCTGTACCCCCATTGACACAGCTCCCCAAGCAAAGTCAGATGAATCTGTCTAGACAAATTTTCCAAAACAGGTGTGAAGAAAGAAAGTCCTGGAGTGATACTCAACCAAGCTCATCACAACTGTAAATCTCATCTGATGAGATCACGCCCTATATAAATCAAATTTATGGATCACATTTGGGTTGCACAGCTAGCCCTATACTGTTAGCTCAGTATACATCTATGCACCTATGGAGGGGAGCAACAGCAACTGAGATTCCATGGAATATTGGTGCTGGGTCCAACAATTGTGGAAATACCACTGAATTTTTCTTATGTGGAAACAGCCACTTGTATCATGTGAATGATGGATGCCATCAGGCCTAGAATGTTTTAGTAATTTTCCTGCAGATGTAACATTCCCCCTGGAAAATTCTTGAAACACCATCTTTTAAGACAGGACCTTGTCTTCAGCAGGAAAGGCCATTCATTTATTGGTACCGATTAAGCACCCAAGGAAGAAAAGCTTTTGCAAAGGTGTCAGACACCACTTCCAAAAGTTTATCTTGAACTCTAGTTGGGTAAGGTCAAGACCTTCTCAAGCAATTACAAACAACTAGCTACAGACTCTGCACAGATCAGCAAGTCAATCAAGTAAGGAAAAATGTTAATGCCAAGAGTCCAACAGTTCTACCACCACTGAAGCAAGACATTTAGGTTCACAGGTTCATAGATGTTTACCAGACTAACAACCACAGGGGCCTTTTTAAGCCTAGCCATGCATCCCAAATCTCTGACAAGTTCTGGTACCCTTGATAAGTGTAAGTAGGTGCTTGTGAGGTGAGGGAAGAAATAAAACCCCAAAAGGGTTTCATATCTGAGCTCAGCAGCTGAAAAATCCAGTCAGAAGCAGTCTTTTCAGACATCCTTCTCTTACTGTGGCACTAGAAAACTTAAAGGGTCTATCACACCCACAGACAGGCAGGGGAAGTAACTCTGAGCTTTGGCAGACTGCCAGATATAGGATAGGGTTCTACTACCCCCATGCCAGTAAGGCAGTGTTTTAATTGAACATCAGGGAACTCAACTTATGATGAGTAACTCATTCTCCAACTTTACACTACAAGATATTTAATGTTGTGCCACTAGGTGACATACACATACACGAAACTGGGAAAAAGGAGGTTGCTGCTGATGCTGATTACACACACACACACCAGGCACATACCACTATATACACCATACATGTAATGCACTGGCATTTACTTTTCTTTTACCTTTCTTTCTATCTATCTATCTATCTATCTATCTATCTATCTATCTATCTATCTATTTATCTATCTATCTCTATCTATCTGATCTATCTCTCTATCTATCTATCTATTTATGTGTCTATAAATATGTGTATGTATGTATGTATTCTCGTATGTGTTTGTGTATATTTAGTAATCATACCCTCATAGCCCAAACAAGGAGAATAAAAATGTGTCTACTGCTGATTGTAAATACTAAAAAAATGTTTGTTTTGATTATAACATCAAAAAAATACGTAGACTGTCAAAGTTTCAAAGAGATGCTCAAAAAGTTGAAACCCTCTTTGAAGAGACTATCTAGGAACCTACATGCAAAGACTACAGAGCTGGCATTTCAACTCTCTTAGTGACTTCTTGCGAGCATAGACTGAAAGCAATTGGCTTTCAGCTGCATATTGTACTTCAGGATAATAATATGTAGCAATGGTCCTTGTTTAAAAATTATGTCATATAAACTCAGTCTGTACTGTGGGTGACTAACTGCTCATCTGGTGAACCTCAGGAAGTATTTGAAACAGTGGACTAAAGAAATTTGGTTTGTAAAAATGTCTAATTCCATTTTAATTTATATCCCCATGTTATAATTGCAGAAGATTGTGCAATATTCTATTTCTATTTTTATTAGCATCTCAAACAAAGGAATCATAATTTTAGGATGTCTTAATATAGATAATACATGACCTAAATACGTGGTCTGAATTTTCCTTAAAGCCTAGCCTGTTGCCTGCTATAATGCCCAAGTAGGTAAACTGAGTAACACTTACTAACTGCTAACTACCTCTTGAATCTAGATGCTGTGCAGTGTTACTACTAGGACCATTACTTTATTCTTTTTTTTAAACACTGTCATGTTGACTTAGCCCCCAGCTCCTCAAAATAATATAGTCCAACTTAAACAAAATCTTGGGGACATATCTGTGGTGCCCATATAAACTAACTGTGGCATTTTATTAATCATATTAGATACTGGAAAAAGAGGGATTGGCTTACGAAACATCAAATATTTTTCAGTAGCATTGATATTAAAATATTATCTTATAGAAACATCTTATGAAACCACATTGAAAAAAAAATTAATATATATGTGAAGAATCCAAAATAATGACCTCTACCAAATCACTGAAAAATTTATGAAATTGAATCTTATGAATATTGAACAGTTGCAAACTTTTATTACAAAACCAATCAAGTCTATCTACATAATGAACTCTTCAGATCATTTATAAATTTCTGTACAGGTTTCCTAGTAAAAAATATTTTTTTTTCCATTTTTCACATTACTTTCACACCAGGCTTTGTACATGATTCAACATAAAACTATATTTTAAAAACAAAGCCACAAAAGCAACTATTTGAAAGGACATGTAGCTCTCCCCACAGTCACTGTAAGGCATAGTTTTGAATTTGGACTTAAATGAATATATATTAATATAAAGCATCATTGAATTTCTAACAGCAAAAATTCAGAGAATAGCAAAAAAACAAACATGAATCATAGACTTTGTTGTTGGGTAAATTTATTTGGGCTATATGAAGACATATTTAAAAATATGTCTGTTAAGATTACATAAATTGATATTACCAACCACATTAAATGTGAAGAAATCCAAATGGAAAAGTACATCAAGCAATCTTCCTAATCCCAGCGACAATTACAACAATGTAGTAAAAACACAGTATCATTTGTTATAGGGTCTTCAAGAAATATCTAGAAAGGTGAATACTAAAAACTGGAAGAAAAATGTTTCTCTACCATTTAAAGTATTCTTAAATAAAGCCACCCTTAAATTACTAAAGAAACAGACACCATCAAACAGAGATCTAAATGGTCTGCTTTGGATTTTACATACTGGTTAAAGTTACAGAATTTATTACAGGAATATGAGTATGATAAAAGTGATTCAGCTAAAGCAGTATATAACTTAATGTTTTAAGACTTAACTAGGTTTGTTAAAAAAGAATGTAGTAACACACCTTTTAAATATCATGTTTAGTCATTAGAATCTTGTAATTATTTTCTAATATATAATTTATAGTATAAGAATAAACATTTTTTGGAAAAAAAAAGAACTTAATGATGACAGTCCACAGAGGAACAGTTAAAGTCTCCCATAAATACTGGATTTGGTTTAATGATGAGTATCTCCAGTAGGTCTAGGTATGAGCTATGGGATTCTAGGGACACAGAGGATGACCTATAGTTTGCGAGGATATGGTGTGAAACTTTGTCTGTGGTGATTTGCACATGGATAAATTCCAGGGCGTCATAGTGTTTAACCAATGTAGAGTTGTGTTTGTTGTAATATAGACTGAGATTCATCCACCTTTTGTCCCTGAAGTCTTTCACTGCAAGAGCAATTGATGAGAATTCAAGCCATGTCTTGGTAATGGCACAGATGTCTAAATTCTCCAGAGTGAGGAGACTTTTGCAGGGTGTGGAGTTTCTTGTTTAGGCTCCTATCACTGAAGAGTAACACCTGTTGGTATTTTTGGGCTTTATTTGGAATTATTTATTTATTGATTTAACATTTGTTTACTGGGAAAGCCCGACTGGACACAGGTCCTTTTTCAGCAGAAGCCCGGGGATTAAAGCTCCATTAGTAACAATAAATTTTCATGCACACATTACAATAATCAAAAAGTATAAAGTAAACAAAATGTAGTATACATAAGAACATACAAATTTGTTACATCTTGACAACAAAACCTAGGCTTTGAACATAGCTAGTACTATTTGTAGGTATGACTTATGTCAAGATATAAGGTTAAGAGAGATCTGTAGGAACAAAGGATTAAACATCAAGGGAGAAGTTGGATATGTTTTGGGTATACTGTGATGTATCAGAGCACTCATGAGGGGTTAGTACAGGAACATAGCCACTTATTTTATAGATAAGCTTTAAGTGATGGCTTACAGTGGTTAGTTGATGAAATTGAGAGAATGGAGTTAGGAAGGGAGTTCCATATATGAGATATATAGTTGGAAAATAAAGATTCTCCTGCAGTGTTGTTGGCCTTGGAGATGGTGAGTATCTTCTTGTTGTTAGAGCAAAGTGGTCTGCTGAAACTGTAAGGAAGGATGAGATTTTGTAGTGCAGGGGTTCTAGTTGGTTGTGTTACAATTTTGTGAGTTAGAGAGTTGGTTGTAAAGAATAATGTTGGGAAGCTCAAGCCAGTCTAGTATCCTTAAAGCGGTACAATGATGTGTTCTCTATGGGCAGTCATATGCAATTTTATTATAACATACTTCTAGCTTGGATAAGTCAGTTTTCCTTAGATTAGTTAAAATAGGAGAGGCATATAGTAGAGTGGAGAGCAGATGTGTTTGTGCTAATGTAATTTTGGCCATTGTGGTCAGAAACATTTTGTGCCTATATAGACTTTCAAGTTTCTTATGGACTTTTTTATAGTTAGGGAGACATGCAAGTCACAATTTAAGGTATTGTCTATTTCCACTCCAAGAAGCTTTGTATGGGTTGTCAGGAAGATCACGGTATTGTCTTTCGCTATTATGTTAAATGTTGGGCATGAGATAGATGTCTTGTTAGGTTGGAAGAGTGATAATTTAGTTTTGTTTGGGTTCAGGATTAGATGGGCATTGACTAAGCATGTTTCAACAGAAGTGAAAGATTCCTGTGTTTGAGAATGAAGAGTTGATAGAGAAGTGGCAGAACAGATAAGTGTTGAATCATCTGCATACTGTATAGCACCATGTGGAGTAGCTGGGTGTAGATTGTTAGTAAAGAGGGAGAAAAGGAGAGGGTCCAAGATAGATCCTTGGGGGACAGCAATGGATAAAGGAAGGTGTGGAGATAGGTCACCCTGCCATAGAACAGATTGTTGATGGTCAGATAAATAGTTATGAAACCATGCTGCGGCAGATGGTGAGAAGGATAGTTCAGTTAGTACATCTATTAGTTTAGAATGGGAGACCATATCAAAAGCTTTTGATAAGTTTAGAAAGATGGCAGATACAAAGTTGTTGTTATTCCTGTGATGGTTTATGGTATTAGTGAAGGATAAGAGAGCTGTAGTGGTGCTGTGTGAGGTGCGAAACCCATGCTGAGCATTTGCAAGAAGGTTATTTGTTAGGAAGAATTTCATGAGCTGGAGATGAATACACCTTTTGAGTAGCTTAGAAAGAGGTGAAAGAATAGCAATTGGCTGATAGTTTGTCAATTCTGTGGCAGATCCCCTTTTAGGAAGTTGGATTACATGGAAAATGTTCCACAGTTGAGGGATCTTGTTTTCAAGAATGGCTCTATATTGATACTGAGAAGGCTATAGATTCAGCTGCAATTTTGAGGTAAGTTAGCTATAGCAAATGTAGTAGGTTTTAGTTTCTGTAGTAGTTTTTTATAGTGGCTGTAGGAACTGGGGAGAAAGAGAATGAGGCATTGTTAGTTGTATACTTGGCTAGTTTGGTATCAGGAGTAGGAGTTTGCTGTTTGGAAAGGGTAATTATAGATTGAGTAAAATGTTTGTTAAAAATGGTAGTTATGATATTGTAATTGTTGGGAATGTTTGACGTTGGTGTAGTAGACTTTCTTGGGTGAAAGATTAAGTTTATAGTTGGCCTGAATTTTTGTGGGGTTTTTTTATGTGTGTTTTGAATGTTATGATATAAGTTTATTTTATCCTGTTTTATTTGGGGTTTTTTAGCCTTATTTCTAGGTTCATGATACTGTTGTTTAGAAACTATTATGCTAGTCTAATGCCATAGTTCACAGGCTTTATCTCTAGTTTTCAGAAGTGCCCTAGTGTCTCTGCTTAGCCAAGGGGCATAGTTTGATTTTACACTGATGGTTCTTACAGGTGCATGTGCATTTAATATATCTAAGAAAGATTTATTAAAGTGGTTCACTGCATCATCTAGGTTAAGGTATTTGAGTGGAGTCCAATTGCACCTTTGTAGGTCAGCTAGGAAGTTGTCAAGATTAAAGTTATGTTTTTTTCTGAGTTGTTTAAACGGGTCTACTTGATATGGTCTGCATTTCACAATGTCGAAACTCATATCACCGAGACCATATGATTGACATTTGAAATGTCGACCATACAAGTAGAACATAAAAAGCAAAAAAAACATACCTTAACGCTGCTAGCAGGGGGGGTTCACCCCCCAACCCCCCCCCAGAACTTAAATATACCAACTCCAAGATAGTACTACAGTGCAGAAGTGGAAATCTTTCCATTCCACACTGTAGGGAGATGCCGGTTCCCCATGGTCAACATTTCAAATGTCGATCATATGGTCTCGGCCATATGAATGTCGACATTGTGAAATGTCGACCATTCGAGGGGGACCCATTTAAACATAATAGGTTTTGGTGGGAATGTGTGTTGTCATATAAGAAATGCATGTAGGTGGTCACGCAGACCATCAGGAAGGCAGCCTGACTGGAATAAGTGAGAGGAGTTTTTTAATAATATCCATTCCAAGGATTAGCTTTATCTATTCGGTTAGGTTTTTGAATAGTTTGTGTAAAACCATGCAAGTTTATGTAATGGATGGGGTGATCTGTATCACATGCAAACCAGTCTAAATTAAAATCACCCAGTATGAATGCCTCCTGACTAAGGGTACTACTTGAGCAGTGCAATAGACATTCTATAACTGGGACATTATTTCCAGGTGGGATATAGCAGCCAATTATATTAAGTGTTTCTCTTAAATTTATGGTTACCATGGTATAGATGATCTCTGCACTGTCCAGTTGTGGGGTTTTTCATCCAAGGAAAGTTAAAGTGAGATAGTCTTTAAAGAGGACAGCAACTCCACCTCTCTTTTGTTGAGTCTATCCACCCATAGTATGGAGTAACCTGGGGGTAGTATTTCATTATCTTTTGTACTTGGTTGTAACCATGTTTCAGTTATTATGACTAGGTCTGGGGAGTATGTTGCTAGAGTGGCATGGAGGATGTCCAGTTTGTTGGCTATACCTCTAATATTAATGTTCATTAGCAATAGGTCTGATTTTTTTCTGTTTAGGATTGGATGTGTGGAGATGTTGAGACTAGAGTGATTAGATAGGTTGGTGTTATCTGAGAGTGGTCCAGGGTTTGGGTGGATGTCACCACTAAGCAGTGGCTTAGAGGCTATGTTGGTAAGTAGTTTCAATCATTTGATAAGTTCATTGTTGAATAACTGAGGATTATAGTGACTATCTTTAGTAGGTATTAATTTAAATGGATAATATTGGAGGCTAGTAATATTGACAAGTGTAAGACTGCTGGTGAGATATGCACATGGAATAGTATGGTAAGGTGGATTTGTGATGTGATGAAAAGTGGGTGTCTAGAATGGGTTGTGGTGGTAAGTAGTGAGGTGAATAGTATTATGAGTGTAGTAAGAAGTGATCGATGAAGCACAAGCATGGTATAGGTCTAGGAGGAGGAAACAGAATAACAGGAAGTGCATCTAATTGGATGTATAGAGTGAGGGAGTGCCTGTCTAGTGCTCAAAAGTAGAAGCACTGGGGGAGGGTGGGATATGGGGCCAGGGTAGTGGAGCAGAGTGAGCCCAAAGGGCGAATGGAGTTGGCAGAGCAACCCCAGCAGGTGGGATTCCAAATAGAAAAGAAAAAAACAATCAAGAGCCAGAAAATGTAAGACAATACACTATGTTAGAGATTTTAAGCTTACAGAAACCAAATGTTGCTAGCAAGCTCTATAAGGATGAGTAGAGCTAAGGGAATTGGGACTGATCTAAAGGTTTGTTTTGGAAAAGTTTTAACCTTAGACTCTGGAGCTCACCTGTTTGTATACAGAGGGAATAAGGAATTTGTACAATTAGTAGAGTATGTTCCTACCTAGTCGCTGACTTCATTAAAGCTTTCCAAATTAGAAGCTGAATGGAGCTCAGTGCAGCTGTGCTCACCTCACAATGATGGTCACAAAGTAAGAGAAAATTGTTAAAAACAATTCAATGACATTCACGTAATAATTCTACTGGAAGGCTTGTGCTTAAAAGTTGAGATTTCCCAGGGCTGATTTGACCTTTTGCTGAAAATTTGATTCAGAACCGAAGATGGGGGGGGGGGGGGGGCGATCCTGAGGCTTGTGAATGGCCCCAGCAAACTGGAAAGAGAAAAAATAAAGTGTGAGCAGAAACTGAATAGTACAGTTTTAGGAGAAATGAAGACACTTAGGAGAATAGAGGATATTAGTCAGAGAGTGATGGAAGGATTATCAGAAGACAGAGAGTTGGCACTAGAAATAGTACAATAACTAAGTACATAGATAAATGTCTGAGGAAGAGTAAAGAATCACAAAGAATAAGAAACAGTGTCTGGCAGATCATGATAGACAAATTTAGCAATGTACTAAGTCTAATAGGTTAAAGTAGCACCGTAGTTAGGTAAGACACTGGTTAGAATGTGTAACAAATGCTGTGTTTCTGATTTTCAAAAAACAAATAACAAGTAATTTTATATTTCTACTTACAAATACCAAGTATGTTTCTGCTTACAAAGCCAGTTAGAACTGTAGTTAGATGAGATGCAGATTAGTGTTTGCAGCAGACACTGTTTCTGCTTTTCAGATACCAAATAAACTTTCTCCTTACTAATAGCAGATATGTTTCTGCTAGCTAATACAATGGAAACTGTAGTTAGGTAACAAATACTGTTTTTACTTTTCAAATACCAGATACCAAATAAACAAACTGCATGTTTCTCCTTACTGATAGCAGGTATGTTTCTGTTAACCAATACTAATTAAAACTGTAGTTAGGTAAGATATTAGCTAGAATTTGTAACAAATGCTGTGTTTCTGCTGTTTGTGTACAAAATAAACAGCAACTGTATGTTTCTACTTACTAATACTAAATGTAGAATGCAGTAAAGCAGATATCAATAAGGAATTGTCTATGAAGCCAGTCTAGCTTCCTAGGTAAGTTTAGATATTTAAGTATGCATATACACACTGGAGTAACCACCAAGCTCTACATATACAATGAGCAGTAAAAAAAAAGCATCACAGTTTTGTCACACTATACACTCTAAAGGCATGTAATGTCTCCAACAGCTCCACAGAAAAGGTTAATAAGTATCCTAACAATGCAGTGGAATGTGGCAAAACACATTTTCTAGGTTATAATAAATCCACGACATTTTGTAAAATCAAGAAAACCTACAGGAATCATACATCCATTAAGATGAGCAGGTTGGAAGAACTGTTTAAAGATTATCCTAAAAACACGCTGCAACAAGCTATTAAATGAAAAAATCCAACAAGTGTAGAAAGGAGCGACGCTGATCTCTTTGGTACAAAAACCAAAAACTGTATTGTAACAGAGTATTCAAATCCCAAACAAAAGTAGTAATCCAGTAATGTCCAAGCAAGTGAACCACAACCACTAGTGGCTTAAAATCTTTATTCCATCAGATAAGCGCTTTCGCTGCTAAGAGCTTCTTCAGATCTATTGAATGGTACACGAGTTAAAATTCCCCAGTATATATATGGGTGTAACAAGAGAAACAATTAACACAATTGACACAATTAAAAGGGAAATGTTAAAAATCTCATATACTGGGCAATACTAAAAAATGTAGGTATATGAGTGTAAGTATTTATATCTAACATTCAAAGGTAAATGAAAAATGAATAAATAGTATAATACACATATGTATAAAAAGACAAATAAATCAAAAAATGTAAAAAGTTAAGTATGCTAAAATGTCATGTCATGGGCTGCAGGAAAAATCTTACTTACATCTAAATACTGAAAACATTTGTAAGTTACTTGATTATTCAGTCAGAACATATACACTCAAGTGCAGCAAAAATGTGTGGATATGATCATTTTATATTCCTGCGTCTCCTCAATCTGGGTTTAATGGAGGCTCTCTCATTCAGGCCTAATCCACTGTCAGCTCTTAATCGGACAATCCAGTCACTTTCCTTACTTTCAGTTTGACTACTAATGTCACCTCCTCTTTTGTTCGGTGTTACAACCTCTAAAACCCTGAATAAGAATGTGTGTGTGTTGTCATAAAGACTCACATGTTTAGCTAAGGCATTATGGCTGGAACCCTTCCTGATGTGGTATATATGTTCCCTCATTCTATCTCTGAGCTTACGGTTTGTTTTGCCCACATAGAAACTAGAGCAGGCTTGACAAACCCCAAGATATACCACGTTACACGTCATGCAGTCTGCAGTTGTATTAGTTCTAAACACTTTGTGTGAATCAGGATGTGTAAACTCAGTGGCTGTATCAATATAAGAGCAAAAGTTGCAATGCCCACATGGCATAGTATTC
>NC_056745.1:1050029493-1050056993 GCF_019279795.1 Protopterus annectens | reverse complement strand
AAATGATAGTGACAGGGGCAAATATACTCCCAAAAACAGTTGTATAGCTCCTTAACTCCATGCTAATTTTGCATCTGATTCTTTAACACCCCACTTACAATTTCACTACTTCTGGTACATTTTTTTTTATAAACAGTGTATTTTCTTCCAGAATCTAATATTCATATTAAGACATTTCTGTTTACCATGCATTAATCTCTCTCTGATGCAGCTTTAACAGTACTTGGATTTTCATTTTTATATGTTGTTCAGTACAAAATGGCTTTATGTAGACATTCTTACTGTCATTCTTTTTAATGAACACAGTCTTAGCATAAGCATTTGATCCAGATCTTGCAACATACTTTGATTTTCTAGGCTGTAAACAGTTTAGTTCACTAGGCATCCCATTTTAAATACTAGTTTAATCACATCCAGTATCCCTATCAAATTGTAATACACTGGAAATGTTTTTTGTTCTCTCTCTCAATTTTATTTTAGCTATAGATCTTAAGAGTCACAAACAGAACATTTGATTAACTTAGGACCACAGACAGAGCAAAATGAAAGTGTGACCTAACACAGATTTCATATAAACATACACAACAAACAACTGAGCCAACAGCACAGGTTCAGTTTAGCATCACCATTTTAAGAAATCAGAGCTAGATACAATGTATCTCTCAGACAGCATCAGGGTTCAGACATGCTACTAAACGTATTCCTGCAGCAAACTATATTTCACTTAAACTGCTCAAGAAAAGGGAAAATTTTACCTTAAAAATGGTCTCATCTGGCAACAGAAAGTCAGCAAAAATTGTCACTTATTCAACAAATAGCAACATATCCCCACATTCTTAGCTAGATGTCATATTTTCATCCACAATCGGACTGGGTATATAAGACAAAGCTATATATTCTTGATCTGGCAATATAAAAATACACAGCCTAATGTGGCTTTTCAGTTTCACATTATATTTACATTGCCTTTCTATATAAACCCAAAGAGGTTTTGTCACCTTTCAAGAAACATCACCAAACAGCACTTCCAGCTTTTGGTCTTTGACAGACATACCAATTACCTTAGACTGACCCTGTACAGCTCCAGAAATCTTCATCTGAGGGAATTCACTTTTCACTGCAGACAGGATGAACATCAGTTATTGTCCTTGTTAGTGGTCATCCTAAGAAATGTGCTTCCTCTCAGGTTTCATGAAACATGTTATAGCCCCTGCTTATCCATAATATTGACCCTCACCATGATGTACTAACTTCCTGAAGAGGTGGGCTTAGCCCACCCAACTGCTGTATATACAAGTCCTTTCCAATAATTGGCTCCATGAAGCAACAACCTAAACGTTAACAGGACTTTAATTCTGGCTAAGACCTGTCTAAACACAAACTGCAAATTTCCTCACCTTTACCAGTCAAACCTGCTGTATATCTTGCATTTATTCCTTACTAACACATCATCTGGTGTTAATTGCATAGCATCAAACTCCTAGAAATGAGCATATCTTAAGCCTTCCTCATTAGATAACTACCCTCTTTGCCTGATCATTCAATGATGTTGCAGTTTCACAGATGAAATACATAACAGACTTCTATTTTGTTCAGAACTCTTTCTATTCTTCTTACTCACAGTCTGAATGCTATGCGGAATATAGTCTACATGGAGACCACTTATGTCAGAATGTTTCACTGGCCTAGCAGAACAGTTCAGTGGTGCTAGACTTCACCTGTAAGGGTACAGGGGTAAAGACTATATTTCTAGAGAGAAATCCCTAGTACCTATGTATTTTGTGTTGTTAAATAGTGTCAAATCCTATGTTGCACACTAAAGAAGTTTTTTTAAAGATAACGTCATTGCTTTGGAGACAATGACCAACACCCTGCTATGCTAGCTGTGTATTGTGACACACAGTAATTATAGAAGTAACAACCAAATAGTTATCAAAGTAAACACAGGTTAGTAAGTTTGATACTTATTAAGATTAGGCATCTTAGGGATCCTCCTTATAAAATATGACACAACTGTGCATAGCTCCTTCCTGAAGTGTGATTTCACAGACACCCCTTGAAAAAAACCTTTCAAGGCACAGTAACACAAGGCTGTGAAATACCTTATGGGTTGATACCTTCCGGAGGGTGTGCTGGAAAGGTACTACTGAAAACCAGTGATACTGAAATACAGCAAGAGGGAAGTTTTGTTCTTTTTGTTAACTCTCTACTTTTAAAACTATTTTTGAGTATTTCCTGAGCAACGTTTAATGAGTTTTGGATGTGATCCCATATCTTGGTCTATCATTATGTGTGTGCTTTCAGAAATGAAACCTTAACATGCTTACATCTGTCCCAAGGGAAGTACTGGGTTGCATTCTTGGATTCACTCTGAATGATGCATACATTTCTGACACCTGGTATCTTTTTAATTATCCACGTATGATTTACCTACTACAAATGCTAAGAATGACTACATCCCAGCATCATTGGTAATAGGGCTATAAGGTTCACTTCAGCTGTGCACTGTTTTGTAGCATTACTTGTTATGTGCATATAGCAATACAAACTGCAGAATACAGTGAAGGCAATTTCACAAATGATTCTTTCAAAGTTTTACATTTGCACAGGAATTTACATTTTGGGGTATGGGTGAATGTAATGATGTCATTTATATCAGAGACAAATCCTGTTTCTAAACAATGTAAAAACATTAATTCCAAATCTCTGATGAAGCAGTGATACTTGCTATAAACAGTTAATTCTATAATGCTAAAGTGAAATGTAAATAACCCAACTAGTTGCACTTAAAATGTTGGTCTCACTGGCATATTCTGAGAAAAAGGCTGAGTCTGCAGTCTCTTCAAATACAACCTTGTCATGCCCAGTATTATATTTTATTATTTTTTTTATACACTCTGAATGTATTGTATCAGAGAATTTAATACCTGAGCACTCAGAGCTTTGTTAAGTAACAGCCAATGTAGTCTCATGCAGACATTTTGATTCTGTCAAAGAGGTAGTCCCATAGGCGCCGGAAGCTGTTAAAGACTGGGGAGGTGTAGGGTGACAGGGACACTTAGTGATCTAAAAAGGGTAATATTTTTATAACTATTTGCTACCACAACATAGGTTCACTTGGAGGACATTTTAAGCTTAGCCAATTCCCTTTTGGTGCTTGAATTAACATTTTCTGATTGGTCTTAGCTATCCCCATGGCTGATAATTGTATATTATCCCTAGTGAGAACAACTGTGATTATACCATAGATAATTTGAGGGTGCCATGTAACGGATGCAGCACTTAGGAACTGCCTCTATCCATTAGTGGCTTGAGGGGAAATCCTGGAGTACATTTTCTATTACCCATCCTTAGATCCAAGTTGCATTTGAATGAGCTTTGCTTTATTTTTATGGATAGTCTTTTCTGGAACAGTGGTAGCCTCTGTGATATATATCCATCTCTCCATAACATTCAGTTTATATACCTGGTCTGAGTATTTCTGATGCCATTTGACTTGTTGATGTTCAGTAGATCCGTCTGTATTATGTCGGAGGATGCTTTGTATACACAGACATGTCACCTCTAAGCACTCTGTAGGATACTGAGTATAGTAATAAATCTTTGAGGTGGTCCATGCAAGACCTATTGTTTAGGACTTGTATCCTTTTAGTAAGGTATCTCTGAAGGTATTTCAATTGTTGCATGGCACTGGACAGATACATGCTAAAGTGGGCATTATACAAAATGATTGCCATAATGAGAGCTTTGTAAAGGGAGACAACATCATCTCTAGATCTAGTCACAATCAATTTGTTTATAAGCTGTGCAATATAGAAAGGTTTTATGACTCTGGGCACATGTTGGTCAAAAGTTAGGTCACTGTACACACAGTTCCCAAATGCAAAACAATTGGATCAGTTCTCAAAGGGCATTGTCATGATTTTGACACCACTTATTATTTGGGACATATCTTCCTGCATGTTGGTTAAGTCAATAGGGGATTCAATAACTTCTCCTAGCTTGCATTCATCTCAGACTTAGCTGGCAAATGCTCTTTGATATTTCCTTTTACTTTTGAGATGTATATGCCAAAAGAAAAAGTCTCAGCACTGAACCCTGGGGGACTCCATTGGTGACTAGTCTCTTCCCCTGTTTTGATCTCCTGCATCCTGTGAGTCAAGCTTGCAATGCAGCTGGTGATGTAAGTGTTTGCTCCTACATTATTCATCTTTTGTACCACACCTGAGTAGGGGATTGTGTCAAAAGGCTTGGCCAGGTCAAGGTAATGTGGTGTGAACTGTTTTGCCTTCATCCATTGCTTTGGTAACAAGAGTAAGGCTTAAAATTTGCCCATGAGTTTGAGCTTTTCACACTTTCCTCTGGGCTGTTTTCAAAGACATTTTTAGGGCCATGCATACATGTATGCATTCCTTGATTCACCTTCCTGATTGTATTAAATGATATTCCTTGTATAATACAGCATACTTGTTAGACTTAAGTTAGAGCGCATTTTAAATTTATTGTTTAAACATTTTTCCAGTAGGCAATGAAGCAAAATGCATGCACCGATAATGACAAAACTGCCCTATTCAGAACATTTCCATGATAACAGTCTACTTCCACACAAAAATGCATTTTAAATTTATTATTTGAACATTTTTTCCAGTAGGCAATGAAGCAAAATACATGCACCAATAATGACAAAACTGCCCTATTCAGAACATTTCCATGATAACAGTCTACTTCTACACACAATATATAAATACAGAATCACAGTAGACTGTAAGCCATAGGCATGTTGCACAGCTTCTTAAACTTATTTTCAATGGGGGGGGGGCAAAAGGCCAAAAACAGTTACACATTTTAAACATTGCGTGTATAATTTTGGAAAGTTGCTTGACATTGTTACCACCATGCATTCCACTGCCAAGTCTTGAACCCAGAACACTACAGTCAGAGCACTATACCACTAAACTAAACTAGCAGTTTCTTGAAAGATAGGAAGACAAACATAAATGGCTATTATATCATTTAGTGAATTCAGTTCTCACTTCTCACAATAGCTCTCAACCTCTTAGCACAAAAATACAGAACAAAGCCAATAATGGGGAAATACAGCCCCAAAATAGGGACACATTTCAAATACTGATTTTATAACCTTAGAAATATAATTTGGAAAGTTGCTTGCATAAAACATTGTCATCACCATACATTTCACCGACAAGTCTTGAACCCAGAACACTGTTCACTATAGTCAGAACAACATACCACTAAACTAAACCAGCAGTTTCTTGAAAGACAGGAAGACAGACATAAATGGCTATCATATCATTTAGTGAATTCAGTTCTCACTTCTCACCATAGCTCTCAACCTCTTAGCACAAAAATACAGAACAAAGCCAATAATGGGGGAATACAGCCCCAAAATAGGGACACATTTCAAATACTGATTCTATAAACTTAGAAATTTGCTAGAATAAAAGGTTTTGTTTTACCACTCCTGCAAACCAGAAAGAACAGAACAAAAATGGGAGGCATAAATTTGCAAGTGATGGTGGCTAGGGACTTTAGGCTCTTTTCACCTGCACCCAAGATACAGGGTTTGAACCTGAGTACCACTAGCCACCAGATGTACCCTGCTGGGGGCATTTTCACACACACACACACACACACACACACACACACACACTAGTGTATTCACTCAGATAGACAGGCTCTCTGTTCCCCTGCTCCACTCTTGCCCTACAGCCCAGACGCAGCAAACAAACTCCATTCTGCAGCAGCTTCTGAATATCCCGCTTGCAAATAACAGCCAAAAATGCGCTGATGTCATTGCTTGCAAATAACAGCTGGAAATGCCCTGATATCATTGTGGCAAACTAAACCACTTGCAAAAAAAACTGGGAAGTGTGGAAAGGGACAGAGGTGATCTGCAAAAGTGGGGGGGCTCCCATCCCCCCCCTTGCTCTATGATTCCAGTGCCCCCCCCCTTGCTCTATGATTCCAGTGCCCATTGGTCGTCCTAACATTTTGTGAATTATGTAATATAAATGAAAATGTACAAGACATATTTGTGCCATAAATATTGGGCTTGTGTTATGATGTAACAAAAATGAATGCCTAGCAATATTAAATGGTCTTCCTATTTACTCCATAATTTTATCAGACTAAAGTATTACAAAAGAAAACAACTGATATATATTTAACCTTTGGAGTCAGAACATTACCAGAAGTACAGTAATACATTTCCTTGTTGAGGTTTGCATGAGATAGACCAGTTTTAACTTTATAGTAGCAGAATCTACTATTAGAATTTACATGATCAAATTTTAGTTATATCTAGTATGTATAATTAAACCTTTTTAATTACACAGTCTTCCACTTCTTCTTTCAGCTTTTCCCGATTAGGGGTCGCCACAGTGTATCACCTGTCTGCTCATGATTGGCAGTGGAGTTTTACGGTGTCGAGTTGCCAGCCCAGCACACAACCTTCCACAGAATGCACACATGTGCACACCCCTCACACCTAGGGCCAATTTACAGTGTCCAATAAAATCAAACTCATTTGTAATTTTCAATAACTCTCTGTTATATCTGTTCTTTCTTTAAACAGGCAACCCAAACAATATTTGCCTTACACTACATGTTAACATTTCAAATTATTTCACAATGGCAAAAGAAAACAGAACTATATGTCAACATTCTAAAATGGCATTAAATGCCATCTTCCTCTAAAATCCTATAACAATCAAATCCATGCACTTTCAAGAACAAACATATGGCACAACAGCTCTTACAGATGTGCAAACTGACTTTTTGCAATTAGGTGAATGGGCTGATAGGTGTTTACTCAGCTAATGACCACAAGGGCCTTTTTAAGCTTGGCCACACACCCCAAATTTCTGACGAGTTCTATTACCCTTGATAAGGGAAAGCAGGGACTTGGGAGATGAACCATTTGCAGGCTGCCCAAATCCCTTGCAGACGTATGTGCCAAACCAGTGATGAATTTCCTGTTCCCCATCCAATTCTCCAATTTACACAGGTTAGAGAGGAACTCTGCTTCACATGGATGGGGAGCCTGTTCCAAATATTGGGTACTTCCTGGGATACATACCTGTCTCTCCAGCATGTCCTATTTATATCACAGGCAAAGCTTAATTCTTAAGAACTGGTGATTCTGGTGCAGTTTGTTTTGTGGATATGCAGGAGGTCCATCAGAGTGGGGTCTGACAATGCCCTGTATGCCAGGTATAGCTCTCCCGTCAAAAGCCTATAACAGACAGAATACAGGGACATCGACTTGAGGTGGTTTTCATAAGACATTTTACTTATGCCCTGTATTCTTTTAGTGAGGAACCTCTATGGACATTACAGTTGCTGGATATGCCTGGTTAAGTACATACCAAAGGGAGCATTGTACTCAATGATAGGTCTGATGAATGCAGAATACAGTGGAACAATGACTTCCTTGGACCTAGATGTTATACCCTTGTTTATAACTTGTGCAACATAAAAATACCGTAGACATGTGATGGTTGAAGGCTAGATTATTATCTATATGTGTCCCTATGTCCCTGACTACTGGGTCAGCTCTAAGGGATGTGTTGTCAATATGATAGTTACCAGGGGTGGATGTCTTCACAAAGGATACTATTATGCATTTCTTGGCATTTAGTTTTAGTCCATGGCTCAGATGTCAGTTGTTTCTCTGTGTCATCCCTTCCTGAAGAACATTTGTGTCAGTGTGGGATTCAATGACAGCTCCTAATTTGCAATCATCTCTAAGTGCAGCTGAGTGGAAACATCATATACAGGTGCAGCTAGAAATAAATGAAAGGACTTGAATATGACTGCACATCAGAAATGCAACAAATCCAACAACATATGCCATGTCCCCAAAGGATTATTGTAATATTTTACAAAATAATCCATTCTGCATGGTTGACTATTATCTGCAAGAGGTTACAGAACACATTATGTTAAAATTTCTAAAGTAGATTTTCAAATCTCCCTTCCCACCTTCACCCATGTTAAAAGAATTTGGTGTGCAGCTCTAAGCAACTACAATATATATATATTTATATATATATATAAAATCATCAAAATCAAGGCAAAGTATAACTGCAGAATGCTTTAGCAGAAATGCACCGAATAATAGAAAAGTAGTTCATGGAGCACCGCAATTATGCTCAGAATTTTGGAAAAAGAAAATTCTGTTAAACACCATTCTGATGAAAGAAATCTGTTTAAAAAGTTATGTTAAGCAACTTCACTGCTGTCAAACTCTAGTCTTGTACTACAGTACAAACAGCAAACACAGCAGAATAGCAACAAGAAGCTAAAACAGTTTTCAAAACTGTAACTCACTTCAGACTGTTACTCTTGTTTGCATATGTGTGCATTCCTGTGTCTGTGTGTGTGTGTGTGTGTGTGTGTGTGTGTGTGTGTGTGCATGTGTGTGGGTGTGTGTGTCTTGACACAAAGTGTATTACAGCTTTTAAAGCTGTTAGTGCTTTAGGCTACTGTCTGTAAGGTAGGGATAAATATGTTACAGCTTTTATAGCTGGAAAGTAAAATACTTTCTGACCCCCTCAGTGTCTTATATTTTTCCGCTTATTTTGTTTCTTTGTCTTGTAAATGGAGCAGCTAAAGCTTCAGACTACTACAAAGAAATATCTGACATCACTATGTATGTTACAGCTTTCAAAACATATTCTGAAAAAAAGGCTGAGTCTGCAGTCTCTTCAGACACAACCTTGTTTTGACCAATATTATATTTTCTTACTTTTTTATACATTCTGAATCTATTGTATCACACAATTTAATACCTAAACACTCAAAGCTTTGTTAAGTAACAGCTGATGCAGTCTCATGCAGACAGTTTGATTCTTTCAAAGAGGTAGTCCTAACATTTTGTGAATTATGTAATATAAATGAAAATGTACAAGGCATGTTTGTGCCATAAATATTTGGCTTTTGTTATGCTGTAACAATAATGAATGCCTAGTAATCATATATGGTCTTCTTATTTACTCCATAATTTTATCAGACAAAAGTATTACAAAACAAAACATCTAGTATATTCAACCTTTAGAGTGAGAACATCACTAGAAGTACAGTAATACATTTCCTTCTGAGATTTGCATGTGACAGACCAGTTTTAACTTTATAGTTGCAGAATCTACTATTAGAATTTATATGATCAAATTTTAGTTATATCTAGTATGTATAATTAAATCTTTTTAATTACACTCCCTGGGATTCATGAACCTTGCGCCAGGCGCACGCATAGCGTACGCGCCACAACGCCAGATATGGCCGCCGAGCGATTCAGGTACGATCCAATTCCACGTGCACTACCGGCATGCGCCTGAGTTGCGCCGCCTCCGGCGTAGGTATGTTAAACACCCCATGTGCGGTGTTGCACCATGCAAATGAAGGCATATAGCGATCCACGAAGTGGCGCAGGCGTAGCATAAGGGCACGGCAATGTAAACCAAAAAAAATGGTTTACATATATCCAAACATGACATAGGAGTAACGGAAGGCTGTCAACGTCAGGTATCATACTGTTGCAATATGCCAATGGCGAAAGACACCGAGAATGTCAAAAGAAAACATGCACAAAATGTAAATAATGACATAAATGGTATGTCCGCAGAAACCACAGCAGAACCCCAGGACATGTCCGCGGAAGGTGCGAAACAATGAAATAATATGACAATGTCATAAAAGAGCAGTATAATACACATCAGCTTCACAGCCACAATACACCATAGTATGCATGGAAAGCCACAACCATGGTGCAAGGGTTGCCAAGGAGTGGCGGCAGTGTTCAGCGCCATAACTATGTATTAGTAGTCAATGCCATGCAAATGAGGCAGATAATACTGAATCGCAAAACCCCCGCCGGCGTAAGGCTGCACCAAACGGCGCAGCGGTAATACACCGAGGAGTGGCCCAGAGGGAATACATGTCAACCGCAGAGGGGTGTGCCACTGTAGGAGGAAGCACATTGGAGCCCAGCAAACATGGGCTGTACAATGCACATCACAGCAGCAGGACCGGCGTGTGGGGAAATAGTTGCGCTGAGAGCACACAATGCGCGCAGAGATGCATGTGCACGAGGATGACTACGTTCCCCTAACCCAGTCATGTGACGGCCGCCCCGTCAACAACAACGGATACGGGAAGGTGATGCAGAGAATATGAGGAAATGCGGAAGCAGTGTAATTGGAGTCGTAATGAGCAATCAACACCAATCAACCCACGAAGGGCAATTGGCGGCAGCTGACAACTCTGCATGCAGAAACCCGCAAAATGGGATAGGGGAGGCATATGAATGCAAAGAAAGTAGGGGAGGTAGCAGAATGCAAAGAGTGAAGAACCGATACAGCACAGCCAAGTAGAGAGGTAGCATAACGGCGGCGGCAGACAAAATGCATGATATGCCATGTCCCAGAAACGACACATGACAGGGCTCTGCAGGATGCAATCCAGGAAATAGTATGCGCAACGTGCAGAAACAGTAAGGTAAGGTCTAAAGCTAAACCAATGCAGGCAAGTGTAATGTAACACCAAAGGCAACAGCGTTGCAGTGCCAACGGTAAAACACGGAAGATAATCCACAGATACGGCCGCACAGACACACCCAATGACATCACCGGGTGTACAGCACAACAGTATAAAGTGTGAATGCACACAACACACAGCCGCGTATTCCCAAACGCCGCACATTAGGTGTAAACACACGGGGAACTTTTAAAATGTATATGTTGGGTGCTGCCGTGGCCGTGATACATCAGCATGTGTCAGAGACAGACGGAGTTGCGGAGGAGGGTGCCAACAACTACCGTAGGCCTCAGAGGAGAAGGAGAGTGTTCAGACCAAGGGTAACCTACCAGGGGCTACAAGACCTGGAGATAGTAGAGCGTTACAGGGTGGACAGGGACACGTTACAGCAAATAGCGGAGCTGTGCCGGCCACGCCTGAGAACAAGAAACAACAGAGGGGAGCCCATCCCAGTGGACACAAAGGTATGTGTAAGCTTGCAAATACTGGCTACAGGTACCTTTCAAAGGCCAACCGGGGATATAATGGGCATCTCACAGGCATCAGCATCCTGGGTACTACACCAGTTTCTGGATGCCATGTTACGACATGCCCATGAGTATATATACTTCCCCAGATCTCAGGAGGAGTTGGCTAGCAATATGCGCCACTTCCACCGTGTGGCACAATACCCGGAGGTACTGGGTGCGATAGACTGTACGCACATACAAATCAAGTCACCACCTGGGGAGCAGGGTAGACGCTACATAAACCGCAAGGGATTCCCCTCCATCAATTGCCAGGTCGTGCAATGCGCAGGGCATTATCATGGATGTGTGTGCTGGCAGCCCTGGAAGCTACCACGACTCCCATATCTGGCATGCCTCACAGCTGTATCAGGTATTCTCCAGGGGGGACATCACACAAGGCCACCTTGTGGGAGATGCTGGCTATGCACTGGAGCCGTGGATGATGACACCCATCAGAAATGCACACACACACATGCAAGAATGCCATAATGAGGCACACGCACAAACCAGACTAATCATAGAGCGTGTGTTTGGGATGCTGAAATCACGGTTCCGGTGCTTGGATACATCCGGTGGAGCCCTGCAGTACTCTCCAGGCACATGTTCCCACATATTCATAGTATGTGCCATGCTACATAATATGATCCTGCGGAAACAGCTGCTGCAGGGACATAATGGTGAAGGGCCACAAAGCCCACCACAACTGCCAAGGCAAGCACAGGCACAGAGGGTTCAGCGCCATGAACACACTGTGCCAGCCCCAGTAGGCAGATGGAGGCGTACCCAATATGCCTATGCCCTGGCAAAGAGGGAACGTATAGCACATACTCTGACAGCGTAGGCCCCATGGACTGACACCTCCCTACCTGCACACACAGTGAAATGGACGGCACGCAAACATGGCCACCCATAATGTGTACCGTATGGGTGGTCCCATGTGTGACTCCAACATAGGCAGCACCCAAACACTGCACACCCAACAGCCAGCAGAGCATGGAACGCCAACACCTTAACCGTACGCGGGTCCTACAGCAGACGGCGTTGCTGTATGCTGCCACGTTCGCCGCAAGGTGTATACATATGTACATATGTGCATACACAGATATGGAGATAGATATCATTACACACATAGAAATATATGTACACATACACATATATAAAGTACAACAGGTAAGACAGGGAATCAGAGGGATGCAAGGTGACAGAGAAGTAAGACGCAATATCTGTACATAGTAAACATAGTGAACGACAACCTGAGTATCCGGGAGGGTTGACAGAACAGGAAACGCCACCCATGGAAAGGTCAACCTACCTAAATGCATAATCGTGAGTCGGGATGATCGCCAGGCCACGGTACAGTAACAGTACATGTGCGGGTAATATTATGAGGATATGAGGGTGGAGGTAGACACCGCTGCCGGTGATGCGGGCAACGCAGGTACTGTGTGCAACCGTCCCTGTGACAGCGGCAGTATGTGTATGTGTGCGGTGAGGGTGTCGTGTGTTCCGCTGTGCGAGTGTAATGTGTGTGCCACTGTAAAATGTGTATGTAGGTGCCATGTGACAGGCGGAGTGGAATAATGTGTAGGCATACAGTATAGGAACCACAGGCATATGTACAGCAGTACCCCCAAAGTAGTACTGAGAGCCCCTCCCTGGCTAGGTGCGTGGCGACGTAAAACGATGCAAAGCAAAAATGTCCCAGAATGTACCACAGGAATATAACCAACATGAAATGCAAAGGACGTATGTACAAATCATGACCGTATGTATGACACCGATATGTTAATTGCAAAACGATATGTCGGCAACGTTACACAGCAATAGTCATGTACCACGGAAATACGCATGTGCTACCCCGGCACCGATCGTGGCTACGTATCGGCCCGTAAACACCGCTGTGTGTTCTACGAGTGTCAAACAAGCAATCGCCACCCGAATAGGTGGCAACCGGTAGCATACAGGCCGTCCCAAGTACAGGACCGCAATGACTGTAAATATCCGGGACAAAATGCCAAGGGATAGTCGGCACGTACGAACAACCGCAGATATACTACCGATGTGACGGAGGAATACATGCAGGAAGCACACATGCAGGCAATACCGACACCAGACAACATCAACACAACCTACACTCCCAGAACAACAGACAGGTAACTGCCAGCTCCCCAGGCAGGGATGGAGCACACACACAAGCATACCGTGTATGTAGAAATGCAAGGCCCACAACCCGTACCCGTCACCCACAACCGCCGATATACCCCATCGCACATATCAAAGGGATACAAGCCACAATAGCAGCACAAACATACACGCAGTCAATGACAGCGGCATAACCGCAACATCTCGCGTGGGAAACACTATCAGCAGCGGATGCATACCTGCATCCGTTGTTTAAAGGAATACAAGAGCTATGTTACACATCCGAATGCAAAACGCCATCGACAGATGCCGCCAGGACAGGGACACCCACATGTCAAACATAATACCATACCCAACATACACAATCCACGGCTAACACCACTGCAAAATGTACCTGACGCCACACATAGCGGCTGCAGTTACACATAACATAACACAATACAGACCATCTCCACGAAGGTAGTGCAAATAACCAACGCCCAGGCGAGGAATGAACCATGCCCTAGTTACGACGCGTACTGTACGAATGGAGTAGATGCACAGGTGATATGCGCACAAGTACACACCGAGGAACAGCTATTGGTGTGATGAACCCACATGTCGCAGGTGACGACGGATATAAGGATGACTCCTAGGATATTCAAACCGTATGCTCATACCGAACCACAAATAAAAAACGGATCGAGTGAGAGACAACGCTATAGCGAGACTCGCAACGGAAAATGGAAGGAAACACAGGAAAGGTATGTAGAACCCACGAGATGTACTGGTGTGTAACGCATGATGTGTATGACGAAGCTGCACTGTATGTGAACGGTGTTTGTAAGTAAGGATACCTGTCCATAAAGCAGAGAGTGGTGAAAGGTGGTTATGTAGTGCTAACCCGCTGAGCATACCAACAACTGTGGACATCGTGTGCACAGCAGTGGGACATCATGTACACAGCTGGGATAACCCAAGGGCTGCCACAGGGGGGCATAACACAGAACAATGCCACCACCCACGCCGATGCTGGCAGTGGATGTCCAACAAGGAAGTGCCACAGCAGGGGATAGGACATGTATGTATACTGTCACAGCACACATGTGTATGGGCATATACCGTCGATGTCATATGTAATGTGCGCACGACGTGCACGTATGCCTCGCAGTAGGGGTTACTATGTCAAGTATGTGTAATGTAAAGCTGTCATGGTGGATATGACAGACATCATACACAGTATCACAGGCATAGCATGCATAATGGAGGTATGGCCTAGTGTTATGTACACTAACAGGATATGTATGGCCTGTACATATGGGACAGAGTAGTAGCAGAATAGCCACCCGAAATGGAAGGAACACCAAGTAACCATGTCCAAACTATCTGTAGCAGGTGCAATGTGTGCAACAATGAAGTCCGGCAGGTCCATGTGTAAACACATGTGCAGTGTACACAGTAGTGTCACCTCCCCATGGTAGTGTCCACTGAACAGCAGAGGTGGATGTCAACTGCATGTCTACACAGTACTGCTGCTGTGGTGGTACCATGACTATGTGTCACCCTATCAGCAAGGGAGCTATCACATGAACAGTGCCACAGTGTGTCCCTGTGGGATGTGCACAGGACCTACGTTCCACAGCATGGTGTGTGTTGTGTCTGCGGAAGTAACACAGAAGCCCAGGCCATGCAATGTGGCATGTGTGCACATATGCAGGAGTGCTCCATTCACCCCGCCCACTGCAATTGCCATGTATGAGTACTACATGCATCACTAATGCGGAGGACATGGCCCATGTCAGAGTAGATGACACCCCTGTGTATGTGGTACGCAGATGAGTACAGATGTGTTCCCCGTCTGTCATCCGCATATGTAAACTGTCTGAGCCTGGTATACATCACAGCATGATAATGCCGTGCCATGTAAAGTCGTAGCCATTGTGGAAGGTACACCACGAATGTGTTATTGTAACCCTGCCCATGTGCAGATGTGTGTATGGCACAGGTACAATGGCTACCTATGTACCAGCAACACACACAGTACAGATATGTGTGGCCCTGCAGATGTGTACCCATGCCACAGTGGAATATGGCAACCACAGCACCATGTGGGGCATGTGTGTACAGCAACCATATACAATGTGATATGCATGTATGGGGACAGTATCCATGTGATACCCAGTGGATGACTGTTGCTATGCAAAGGTGATGTGCATGCACCATGTGTGATGTATCCTGACGCAATGACATCCACACGATGTATCTGCCACACCGACACCTGTACGGTTGTTATCAGTATGAGCTGGTGGAGCTACAATGGTGCCAGGTATGTAGATGTGGGATATCTAGGCATGGACAGTACTCTGTGACAGCATGTTGTGTATGTAAGCAAATAGTGAACATGAGGGGCCACATGACTGAGGACTGTGTAATGCCACATGTACCTGACATGTAGTAGGTAGCATGATATGCTTGCACCACTGTGTGTCCTGTCCAGGATTCATATAGCCTAACATCCTGAGACACAGGGTATGATGTGACGGTGGATGTGTACATTGCCAATACCAGAATGTGGAATGGTGCTGAAGGGCAATGTGGGGACAATGTCTGATCTGTTACCCTCTGTACCACACCAACCACCCATGCAATGGTATGACAGGTGGCCAGCATGTGTATGTGGCGTGCTGTGGCACACAGAGGCCCAACAAGGGTGCCAGTAAAGGCATGGAGGTCATCAATGAGTGTGTGAAGCATGGATGTGAGGACGTGCCCCAGTGCCATACTGAATGGTCCAGTCATGGGTGTACGAATGCAGTCCCACACGTGCAATGCAGTACCACCCATGTGTAGTGCGAGAGATGCGGTAGTGTGGTGGTCAAGGTACACAACGTCCAAGAATAGGCTAGCAGTTAATTCAGTGGGCTGCTGTGGAGACACATACCAAACAGGTTGGTGGGACATAACAGCTAAGGAGATCGGAAGGTGACATTGGGACAGTGTCTTAGGACATAACGTGTGCATGGCAGTACCATGTATGTGTCCACAGGGACACTGCGATGTCCATGTATGGATTGCAACCCTGTAGTGAGTGAGAGTGTGTATTGTTGGTAGGTACACCATTGCCTGGCATGTTGCCAACAACATCTCAGTCAGCAATGCCTGGGTGACTGTTGTACGCTACATCGAATGTGGATGTAGCCAAACAACACAGACATACCACCACACTGCCTGAGGGCCCACACTGCAATGTGCGGCAGTCATGTGTAGGTAGCTAGCCTTGGAGCATGTGATGGACCACGAGGACCCACCATGACTGTCAAGTGATGCACCCCACACATGTGAATATACCCACCGTGCAACAGCCTGCACATGTGCCCATACAGCAGATGTGCATGGACCATGACTACCACCGTGGCGTCTGTGAAAAGGCCAGTACCACCATGTCTCTGTGTGGAATAGCATGGTCCCTACCATTGCGTACATGTTGCAGAAGTGCACTGTGATATGTGTCAGCATAGTCACGTACACTGTCCATCTGCCGGGGTGCCATGCCATTAACCACCCCCGTCAGCAGACGTCAGTAGTACCGGCTGTAGAGCACATGTACCATGTATGCTGCGATGGGTGTGTGTCCAGGGTGTGGCTAGCAGGGCCGTGAAGCATATATGTTCATCAACCAGAGGGGGGATATCCCTAGGTTTAACACAGCAGACACATGGAGGTATGGTGCATGCCGAGGGTAGTGTAGGTATGGTATGTGTTGTGTAATGTGTCACCCAGCTAGGTGGAGTGCATGGCCAAGCATGTGTGGGTACATGGGAGTCCATACTAGGGAAGTGTGGGTTGCTGTCAGCACATGGCAGTAGCAGCTGTCCGAGGTGCAATGTACAGTATGACAACACAGCCAGCATGTAACCTGTGGTGTACAGTGTAGTCTCTGTTGCGTGTTACAATGTGTCTAGTGGTCACAAACATGGGTATCCGAACATGGAGTACCTACGATGCATTGTGTTCAGAAAATATACAGTATGTGTGTAAAACATTGTGTGATGTGGGATCCCCTCACCTGTGTGTGTTGCAGTCCAGGTATGTGCCTGGGAGGTATGATCCGTGTACAATCTGGACTGGCAGGTGTGCTGTGCAGAGCATGGAGGCAGGTCCCAGGCACCGCAGATAAATGTCAGGCGTGCACTAGTGTGCGTGCCTTGTGTGCAGCACAGTGGAAGGTGCAAGCATTGTCCCACATTACTGCATGCCGTGCCTGCCTGTTACAGCCCTGCTGGAGACAGACATGTGACACCGCCGCAGAGGCAGCATAGCATGTGAAGATGTACATGTGGGCTCCACACCCTAGGCAGATGTCTGCAGGTCATGTGTGCCACAGTAGTGTGGTCGACCACGACTGTCATACTGGTCAGATACCACATGCCTGTATAAGTACAGTATGAGCATAGTCAACAGTCGCAGTGACAGAGTAGGCCAATGTACAGTATCCCTGTGTGCAGACCACTGCCTACTGTACACCTGGCTAGACACACACCCGGAGGGTGAATATACCTTTGAGCCATCACATGTCCCAGTCCACGTAGCCTGTACAATGCCATCACAGGGTGGTCACAATAATGTGTGGTAAGACAGACATGTTGTACCAGGTGATGTGTCATGTGTGCATATGTTGAGTTGCACAGCCGTTCACATGTCCGCAACATATCGGTGCATGATGTATAGTGTAACATGATGTGTGGAACTGCACTGTGATCCACAACAGGGTCATCTGAGACAGGTGTGTTGTGAATGGTGTAACCCATGGTCACACAGGATACACACTGGTGCTGTTGGCAGCCATGCTGGTGGCCACCAGTGGTGCCTGCAGTGGTCATACAGACATACTGCACACAGTGTTCTGGCAGGAATGTCCATTGTTGTGGATGATGTGTTGCTACGTGAAGGTAGGTGTGTGTTGTGAATGTTACACATCCAGATGTGACCATCAGACGTAGTCATGGTCGTCGACAGCATCACACACATCCACAGTGGTCAGAACCCTGTCCCCAGAATGGGTGTCAGCCACCCTCGTACTGTGTGACATATGTGCAGATGGCAGAACACCTCCCACTGGCTGGATAACAGTGTCAGCTAGGATGGCTACGTGATGGCTGGAATACGCCGTGATAATGTACAATGCTGGTATCCCAATGAAGTACCTGGAATCACACACAGTACGCCATGGCTGCCATGTAAACCATGTACAACAATGACTGTGTGACAGACACAAACAATGCGTAGACATGTTGAACATGCACACATGAGAACACCCAATGAGGTATGTTGCACATATCGATGTACAACTGTCATCTATGGCCATAGCATGGATGCAGACGCACATGCCCCACAGGCAGTACCATGCCATGTAGGTAGGGGGGCATTGCACGTGTACATGTGACAGTTGCTGTACCGCCACATGTTCTGCATAGCCGTCATGTAGGGGTAGCAGTGGTACGTGACTGTTGGACATGCCTGTACATTTGACCATGTCCCACAGGATATGTGTTACGTGTGTACAATATGTGTTGTGCCGTCATCAAGCTGTGAAGTGTACGGCTGCCAGTGTACCTGTGTGACATGTTCTGCGATGAGTGCAAAGGCACGCAGTACTGCATTGCATGCCCACATGCCCCACACAGGTGCATAGCCTGAACATACAATACAAAGAGGGTGTTGGATGATAGCAACTCACAAGAGGAGATGGGTATGGGTGGCAACCCACTACCACCTGTTCGGGTACGGTGTGCATGTCTATGACACATTAGCACCCGAGAAGCTAGCGGTACAGCAGTACAGGGTTGCATGCATATATGTTCACCAATACCCCTGTGTGTCCCACCACTGGCCCGTGGACAGACAGACACCAACACAATGTGCAGATTTGATATGTGCACAGCACATCACCGATGGCTACTGTAGAACAGGCTTACTGTGTAGACATGTGCACAGTAGGTCTGCACCAGCCACACTCAAACACATTATGTGCCGAACCACACCAATAGTCTAGCCCATGCCACAGACAGATGTGCACGCATCTGTGTATGTACGCCTGGGAATTTCTCCGGCATAGCAGTATAGATGTGTCAGTGTTGCGAACAACATACTGAATGGGTTGTATGTGTGAGGGGTGCGTCATACGTGTATGGTCTGATCAACGATACCATCAGTGCCCCTGCTATGTGAACATCCCTGTCCCCATACATGGATACCTATGCTGTGCCCAACACCACGTTCCCCGTGGGAGGGATGGCGCTGTGCGGTGCACCAGATGACATGGGGGTGGCAGCAGGCACTGGATGTAGACATATGTGGTACCCATGTCAGTCCAGGCAACCATCCATGTGCACGGGATAGCAGTGTGTGGGCACATACAGCACTGTGTTGAACAATATCGCAGCACATAGCACCTGTCAGGGTTAATGTGTATGCATGGATGTGCGATACCTGCATGCACCAGACACACCCCCACCAAGCAGCGTGCAGCCTACCTTGCAGAAGGCCAATGTCCACACCATGATGATAGACATGTGTAATGTCCATATACACATAGCAATGACATATGGAATGGACAGCCACCCTGCCAATATCAGTACCCCCAGGTGGGTCACATCCCAGTGCCATGTATGTGACATACCCTGCCATACCATGCAGCCCTGCCCAGCAAGGCTGCACGTGCTATCACAGTCCTACATGGTGCGATGGACAAAAGGCACTTTCACTATCAACCGTCCACAGCAGTAATGTGGCAGTGATGCACCCTGTGGTGTTACAGGTGCTGTGTGTTGCTGTGGACAACGTGCGTGCGCACATGCTATGCATGACCTTTCCTGCTAATGTCACATGGTTACACATTGTCCCATGTGTATCACATGTGCAACACAGTTGAGCCGTGGCAGGTTGCCCAACACCCGTACAGTGCTGTGTGGATGTACATGGCACAACACATGCATGTACAGGTGTCCATGTGTATGTGTGCAGTGCCACTGCTGACGTTCATAATGGCCGTGTACGGGATGCCTAGGACATATACACAGCATCCAGGTGAACAGTAGAACTGTTGTCACATGGGGACCTGTGCCAACTGATATGGACACAGGTGCAGGCAGGTACACATGTCCACAGCAGGCTAACATCAACATGGTGCGTGTACAGTGTGATGAGGTGACACACAGATATGATATGAGACCCACTGCTCAATGGTGTGACGGCAACATGTCGGCTGTGTCACTGCCACGATGCATCGCAGAGATTACTGTGCAGATGTTGTACATGTCATAGCAATGTATGTCCAGCAGTATGCCAGTACAGCAGTGTAAATGTGACCTGTCAACATCATTATGTCTTACAGATAATGCCACGTTCCCGGCTGTCTGCCTTCAGCCGACAGGAGGATGAAGTGATTATATTGTTGCTCCATGACAACTACGACATACTCTTCAGCCATGTGCCACTACAGGCACAGCAGCGTGATGACGAGTGGCAGGATTTGCGCAGGAGGGTGAACAACGTGGGCGGCCACAACCGCACCTACCAGCAGATCCGCAGACACTGCACAGACCTAATTTGGCACGTGAAACAGCGTGCCGCCGCAATCGCCAGACAACAAGGTGGGACAGGTGGTGGGCCACCAACCCAGCCCCCACTCACACACACGGAGGAGCTCCTGGCCAGTCTGGGGACACCCAGGGAACAACATGCAGAAACCCTCGCTGCCATCCTGGAGGTGGGTGTCTCCCAACCAACGAGCCTGGAGCTGCCTGGTAAGTCAGTCTTGCATGTTTGTATGATAACTGACGTAGGTGTGGGTGTCATAGTACACCACATAATGTAGCAACACATGCCAGGTATACGGCCACACAAGCTGCATACTACAGTATGCTACATTGTGTTTGCAGACATGTGCATAGCACATGCTAACACAGGTGCATGATGTGACATGCACAGTGCTTACCGTGGCGATAGTAATGGATAATGTGTATACTGTTGTGTTGCCCCTATACAGGTACCTCTGGCGTGTCGCACAGACATGGGTCTGTCGCAGGTGAGACTGTTGCTAGTAATAGGCATGATACGGTGTATAGATATTCCCCATGTGTCCAGCTATGACATGCACACCTGGGTCTGCCCCAGTCACGGTATACAGGTTGCACCACCCGACACACATGCCACCCATGTACAGTAGATACAACCATTAGTATAGACCAGCATGACACCACATAACCCATCGGTGTGATATGTGCAGTCAGCTATGCATAGAATGGTGGAGGTGTTCCACAATGGCTGCATGTGTAGTATGCATCGGTATGCCTTTGCGGTACGCACACAGTACCACATAGTGAGCTGTGATCTGGCCAGCACACAGGTGTTACCACTGTGACCTATGCCCCTGCATTGGGTGCACACGTTGTGACATGGCACATGACATGTCCCATGCACGTGGTGGTCTGTCCGCAACATTGTCACACCATGACATGACCTATGCATGACATAGCAGACATCCACAATGTCTGCATAGCCTTCGGGAATGTGACACCTCAGACTAGTATGGGTGTATGTCACATGGGCCACCACAGGGATGTGTACATGATGCCCATCACACACAATTGTCCATGAACCAGTCAAACATGGCCATGGGTGATACCTACAGGCATGTTGCCACACAGTACATCCGCAGTGGGTAGTCACCGTTGCACCCTGTCCACACATAGTGCGGTCATAGCTGTAGTGGACCCCCTGGACATCTGATGTGGTACACCAGACAAATGAAATGCCTGTCTGCAGCCATTAGAGGTGCCACCAATGTCTACCATATATGTGCTGTGGAACAGCATGACTGAGTTGCAGACATGGCAATGCAATGCGTTCATGTTACGCATCACACAGAAACATACCTGTGTCCTGCTGCCGTGCAGTGGCACAGTGCCCATACTCCCCACTGTATAGCTATGTACACAGCTCACACCAACCACACCTGCACAGACATCCTTGTTACACATGCATTCTATCTGTAGCTTATACACATAACACTGCACTGTGACATCCGTTATGATTTATGATGTGGTGCATGTGGTGGGAAACCATTGTCACATGTCCACATGATACCGCACATGTTTGCGGTTTACATGACATAGTGACGCCAGCCATGTGTACTGTTAACCCGCCCGTGGCCACACGGTGTATCACGGTGATGCATGCAAACTACCATGAATGTGTGTACTGCATGCCTACTAAAAGACACCTGCTTGATGTAGTGTGCACTCCAGGGCAGTATGCATACTACCACTATTAATGTCTGGGCTGCATTCACTGGGCTGTGGTGTGGGAATGCTGCATGCCACCTGCAATATCACATGCATGATGTGTCTGCATGTGTGTGTCTGCGTGTGTATGTCAGCGTGTGTGTGTCCACATGTGTGTGTGTGTGTGTGTGTGTGTCTGTGTGTGTGTCTGCGTGTGTGTGTGTGTGTCTGTGTGTGTGTCTGCGTGTGTAATGTAACTTACGGTATGTCTTTGTATTCACAGGTGCTGTAGGTGCGTTCCCCTCCTGCGTCCATCTGATGCTAGTGTCCCCACAGATACTAGCGATGATGACCATGTGCATGAGGCACAGGCAGGGTCGCCACGGGCAGAAGCTGTGCCATTGGATAACATCCCACCTATGTCCCCTTCATCTCCGCACACGGTTCAGATGCCGACACATACCACATCACCGTTGCCCATAGAGGAAGGACAGTCAGCGCCTGTTGGCACCGAGCAGGAATGTGTGGTGGCTACAGAAGGTGCGTGTACACACCATGTTGCCAGTGTAATGACTGGTGATGTGCCACACAGGCATGTGGCTGGTGCTGCTTGTAGGAGGAGCACTGGTAGACATGCACCTGCCATACAGGGTGCAGCAGCTGGTATCACCAGACGCATGTTTCAGACTGTAATGGCGGCACAGGCACGTGCCGAACGGCAGAACCAAGAAGGGCAGAGGCTGCAGAGGGCCGCAATCCATTCCTTAAATGAGAACATCCAGTCATTGGCGAATGCTCAACAGCAGCTTGCCGATGTTCTGGATAGGAGATTAGGTGAGATGGTTGGAATCCTCGACCGAGGCATGTCAATCCGCGAGTGTGAGCTGTCTGTGCTGGAACACCTGGTAGGGGTGAGGCGTAGGACACGTGGCCGTAGGCCAGCAACACCACCTAGTGCAGGTCGACGTGTGCGTGCCACCTCTCATGCCCACTCACACAGTGCTGGTAGCAGCAGCAGTGCAGCTGGTGCTACACCAACCACACCAGGACACAGCAGGCCACATGGACATGGCCCTGGACAGTCCCAGCATGGACACGGTTCCAGCGGACATGTGTCATCGGAAAATGGCCACTCCATACCTCCACCCGGTAGTACCCGTGCGACCCCAGGCAGGCACAGGTCACGTGGCCGCAGGCGGACACAGTGAGCCATACAACCTGCACTGTACAGCCTGGGGCTGCCAATTATACCCCATGTAGGCATCACAGATGGCTGAACTGTGTACACACATACCCACATACAGCAGACACAACTGTAGGGCTCCACCACATCCACATGCATTCTGCACAGTCATGCCCAGTAAATGCACAGGCCCTTACACACACACATGATGTCATCCATTGATACAGCCTATGCCCCTGGCACACATATCACCCTGTGCATATGATGAAGCCTCTGCCGCAGCACTGTGATCCACACCATCGGTGCACGGTTATGCAAACATATTCTGATGCACAGGGTGGACAAGATAGTGAGAGGTGTATGTGATACCTGTGTCTGCATAGTACGCGATGTGTATGTTGCAGTGGTTGTGTATGACAGGTGACAGGTGCGTATGTGACGTGGGTCGTGCACTGACATCATGCAGCAGACATACCATGTAGTGCAGGTGCAGCATTCATTGTTCTGTGTACACGGTATGCATGGTGGTTACATGTGTAGCACTATGTTGGTTCAGTTAACCCATATGCCAATTATGGTGTACTTGCATGTGCCTACTGGGAGCACTGTTATCAGTCCCCCATGTGTAGCTGTGGGGTACCCACAGGCACATCTGGCAATATCAGCATACCACAGGTACCCGCAACCTGCATGGACCCCTACATAGGTACATAGGCGCACGTGTACATACCAGGCTATGTGCCCTACGGCATGTGTAAGCCTAGCCAGAGTGTGTGTGGCTGTTAACACCCCTTAGGATGAGGATACCACATCCATCGGTCCACTGTCCCTCTGTCCAGCAGTGACACAGAGATGATGCCTGGCGCATACCTATGATCACACATCCACACGTCATGATTACTCTTGGACAAAGTCAGTCAGGGGCTCTGCTTCACATGGGCTGAGAATCCTCTCCATGTTGTAGGGGGTCTCTGGGCGTTGACCCTGTTCCCCCAGCACATCCTATTCATGTTCGTGTTGAGGTTTCTGACAGTCGCTTCTGTGCCCGTGTTTGCTTGGAGCCTAGGAGGTGGAACATGTCCATGTCGCCCAGGTCGGACATGGCCGTGTATGTCAGGCACAGATTACCACAGAGCAGACGTGCTGGGAAGGTATACAGCTGGAGTCCCCTTGGTCGGGCAGCATGTGACACATGTCTCAGCACCTTTATCCCTGTGTTGTGGAACGTTTGTGGTCCTTCCGAGTGCTGCAGGTGTCAGGTTAGGTACATCCCAGATATGGCATTGTACGCAATCATTGGTCTGATGTGTGAAGTGTACAGGGGTACAATGAACTCCCCTGATGTGGATGTGATTCCTTCCTGACCAGGTGGCCACAGTGGAATGTCTTCCCAACCACATTGGCATTGTGTGTGTCAACAGAGGTTACCGACAGGTGTGGTACCCATGTCCCTGAACACGTCCACCATGTTGAATGGATTACCACCTACATGTTACGTCGGGGTGAACATGTCCTTCCCACTGGGTAGGTCTGCACCTTCCCTGGCATGTAGCATCAGGCCATGGCTCTGGCACCAGTTATCCATTTCTATGAGGCCCCAGGTGGATGTCCGTGTCAGATGGGGTGTTGGGTATGGTGGCCGGTGTGCAGTCATCTGCATACCTTGTCTGCCACAATCCCCCTATGTTTGCATGCACATTGGAAGGTTGAATGCCGAACAGGAGGGGGCCCAGGACTGAGCCCTGTGGGCCTCCACTCAAGACCAGCTTGGGGTCTGACATGGCACCAGGAACACAAACCCTGTGTGGTGTGACCTCCATCCAGTTGGCAAACCATCGTGTGACATATGTCCCCACATGTACACTGGCGAGCCTTTCCATGAGTCCCACGTGGAGTGTGGTTTGAACGCTCCCGCCAGGTCATGGTAGTCTGTGCAAACCGACGTACACCCATCAATGGCCTTAGTGACCCCTCCAGACAGGTCGAGCAGGTTTGGGAGGCAGGATCTGCCCTTGACTAAGTCGATGTGGGTATGTTCCGGTATTGGCTGTACACCACTGTCTGTACCTATGGGCCCCAGTATGGACCTCCCCGCAGCTTTGCAGACAAGGCTTGTCAAGCTGATAGGGCAGGAATGTCTACAGTCCATAAGAGCACTACCCTGGCGTAGTGGGACCACAGCTGCCGTATGCCATCCAGCGGGGACCTAGCCCGTAGTAAGCCTAAGATGACACAGCGGCCTTATGTGTGGGGTGAGGGCCTCAATGAGGTTGAGTAGCACACAGCCAGGGACACCATCTGGGGCCCATTGGTGCTGTGTTCACCGCTTAACAGATATCAGATCACTCCTGGGCATACGAGATGTTTGGGAGGCTAGACTCTGGTGGGATGGATACGTCCCCTCTTGGGGGGGGGTAGATGTATGCATGGAACATGTCCGCTGGTTTGTTGACAATGTCTGTGGGATCAGTGACCATTGTACCATTCTGGAGTAATTCCGGGCATGACTGTGCGCTCCCACCCATGTCCCTACCACAGCTAAGGAAGGCCTATGGTTGTCTCATGTGCCCTCTGCAGTACCACTCCCACAAGCGGCCTTGGATGATTGTATGTGTGACCGTATGTTAACGCCGGTATTAATGAGTGATGCCTTCCTGGTACTGATATTGCTCTGTCATGTATTAGCTCCAACTGTTGTTGTACAGTTTGTCAATGGCTGGGGTCCACCAGACCATGTGCCTGCCTTCGGTGGACAAGGTCCTGTTGTTATCATGATCGCTTGGTGCAGACATCCCTGGGGGTGCTCAGAGAAGGCATTTGTAAGGGTTTCAGCAGTGTGGCCTGTGTTTACCACTGGCATGGAGGCCTTGTAGGGTACCACACCGGTCGTATGACGTGTGTGGTTCGGTGTGGAGAGGTCGTCACTTAGGTCTCCCATGCCGGTGTTGGGTGCAGGATGTGGATTACCAGTGGATCCACTATACGGTCTGACATCACCATTGAGGGATGTACATCCTGTGTGGAGCATATCCTCCCCATGTGTGATGATCAGAACTGGTATACATCCCCCCTAGTGGGTATGGTGCATGGGTGTTCCACAGCAGTCAGGTGTATGAACACCTGGGACCTTTGGCGTAGGGTGTTGTGTCCTGGGTAATGTTCTCGGTCTATGTATGGGTGGTTGATGTCACCCAATACGACGGTGTTGTGAGAGCATGCACACTCACCAGTGTCCTCAGGACGGCTCTGCAGGTATCCTAGGTTTGGGAGGGTGGTCTGTAGCATGCAACAAACTGTAGGGCAGTCCTAAGCATGGTTAATTGCACCTGGATATTCCCCGCTGCTACGTGCATCTCTGCCAACATGGAGGTGTGTGTATCCGTCATGGAAATGGGGACTCCCCCTCCTTCTGTGTTATGTCCGGGTTATGGTCCTGAACGCGTGATATAGGGTATGACCCGACAGTGCTGGGGTGCTCTCAGCAGCCCTGACCAATGTTTCAGTCACAGCACTGACATCGATGTCCTCCATACTGAGGAGGGCATTTGAGGGTGTGCAGCTTGGCTGTAGACCACTGGCAGTGAGCTGTATTATTCTGTGTGTTCTCCAGGCTTGTAGTGTGGGGTGGTAGGTTTATCATTCCAGCCGTGCCTGCGGTGAGCACTGTGGGGGTGGCAGGTGCCTTTGCCAAACCCTTGTAGACCAGGGGCAATAGCTGCCAGCCATACCATGCGAAGGGGCGTGGCATGCCAAGCATGTCATCCCAGGTAAATGGAATCCGGATCCCCTCAGACTGACACCGGTAACCAGGACATTATCAAGGGTGACCACATTGAGCCAGTGAGT
>NC_056745.1:1050005798-1050028993 GCF_019279795.1 Protopterus annectens | reverse complement strand
GTGCACTTAGTACTGGGTAAAAACACATTGTTGCACATAACTAACATTATTTACATTCCAGAATTGATGTTGTAGAGTGCGACAAAGGCTCTGCATGTTACAATTGTATAAATACATGGTCTGAATTTTCCTTAAAGCCTAGCCCATTGCCTACTATAATGCCCAAGTTGGTAAACTTAGTAGCAATTACTACATAGTCTGAATTTTCAATAAAGCCCAGCTTATTGTCTATTATAATTCCCAAGTTGTTAAACCGAGTAACACTCACTAACTGCTATCTCTTTAATATGAATGCTGTACAATGTTACTACTAGGAGCATTACTTTATTCTTTTTCTTTTTAAACATTGCCATGTTGACTAAGCCCAACCCTCCAAAAATACAGTCCAGTTTAAACAAACTCTTGGGGACATATCGGTGATGCCTACATAAACTAAGTGCAGCATTTAGTAATCATATCAAATCCTGGAAGAAGAGGGATAAGCTTATCAAACTTCAAATATTTTTCAGTAGCATTGATATTAAAACATTGGACTGGATTCCTGAAGGCTTGCACGGAGTCTTAGAGTAGAGTAAGACTCCATGCAGCCAACATGTCTGTCGAGCGATCCAAGAAGAGCGGGTAGGGGCATGTAACAGAGCTCCTTAAACTAGCCCTACATGGACAGGGCTTGGATATGAAAATCACCTCAATTGCAGGTGAAAACTATGCAAATGAGGTAAATTTGCAATCCAGGAAACCTGAACCTGTCTGAGTAGGAGTAGTGTTACTTGCAGAAATGTACTCAGTTGATAACTGAGTATGGTTCTGCAAATAGCAAAACGGAGCCATGTCAGCTGGAAATAAAGCATGCATGTACAGGAGGAAGCATGTCAATGGCCAAAAATATGGCCACTGGCAATGGGAAGGGATGCAAATTAAAAATAAAATAACTTTTGTTTATCCCGATCTCCAGGGTTTAACCATAGCGCAGTGCCGAGCAAACGCGCTGCGCCCTAAAAAGCAGAAAATTAATAATTAAGATCCACAAATGTGGATTTTATAGCCAAAAAGACTTTACAATGCAAGGGAATGGCAGGCTGAAGACAACATGGCCACCGAGTAGAGGTTGCTAAGGGGGGAAGCTCAGTCTAAGAGATGCAACTAAGCATTAGTAGGCAATCCTATGCAAATGAGAGTTAGGATAGTGTATTGCAAGTTGACTTACAAATAAGCACATTCAGTGGAGTGTAGGAGTAGGATAAGGGGAGTAACAGAGTAGAAGATAGGTGACATCACGAGGGGGTATGTATGAAAGGAGTGAAGCTCATTGGAGCAGAGTGTCATGTGTCAGCTTACATTCACATAATAGTGAAAGAGGTGTGTCAATAGGTAGGCCAGGTAAAGTCAAGAAATCGAAGGTGTATGCCGTGGATAGCACCAAAGTTTCTTGCTGAGTGTGCATGCACGCGTGTGCATACCAGTAAACCTGAGTAAGACAGTGTGCACGCGTGTTAGTGTGTGTGCATGCGTGTAGGCTTGAGTAAGCATATGTAAGGCTGTGTAAACAGTTGTAAGCACGTTTGCACCGGTGTGCTCACGTTTTAACAAGAATAAGCAAGTTGTAGTCCATGTAAGCATGTGTGCGCCCGTGATAGCTGCTGTGTGCGTGTTTCGACTTGTGTGCGTGGTGCTCCCCCCCTGAGGAAACAGAAAGGAAAAAGGAAGCACACCAAATAGTGGAAGTTACCAGGGAGTACTAGCAGAGCTAGCAGGTGAAAACAATCAGAATCAGGCAATTACCCAGGCAAAACAGTAGCCCAGTCCAGCCCAGCACTTAAAACTCTGCAAACAACAGTCCATTATGCTTCTCTCAAGAGACACTGCAACACTGCAGTAAGCTAATAGAAGTGAAAACTGAAAAAGTTTCACTGAGGCAAAAAATGTTAGGGGCTGCAATTGCTGTTATAAGGCAACATATGCAACATGCTGAGGGTGGTGATAATGCAAATGCTGCTGGACAAACCACAGTGAGGAGACAGAGAAGATTGTACAGGCCCAGGGTTACCTACCAGGGGCTACATGAGCTGGAGATAGTGGAGCGTTATAGAGTGGACAGAGACCTCTTGCAGCAAATTGTTGAGCTGTGCAGGCCACACCTCACACACAGAACCAACAGAGGGGAACCCATCCCAGTGGAAACTAAAGTATGTGTTGGCCTAAGAATATTAGCAACAAGTACCTTCCAGAGACCAACTGGTGATATGATGGGGATATCACAGGCATCAGCATCCAGGGTACTGCACCAGTTCCTGGATGCCATGTCAGCACATGTCGGTGATCATGTATTTTTCCCCAATTCCTATGAGGTATTGGCTAGCAATATGCGTCTCTTCCAGCAAATAGCGGAATACCCTGAGGTAGTGGGCACAATAGACTGCATGCACATATGCATCAAAGCACCAGCCTGTGAGCGGGGTAGGGTCTACTTCAACCGCAAGGGCTTCCCCTCCATACTCTGCCAGGTCATGTGTGATGCCCAAAGTATAATACTGAATGTGTGTGCTGGCTGCCCTGGAAGCTACCATGATTCTCATATCTGGCATCTGATGCAGCTGTACCAGACATTTGCCATTGGGGGCATCCCACAAAGTCACCTAGTGGGGGATGCTGGCTATACACTGGAGCCATGGCTGATGACACCCATCAGAAACGCACACACACCTGAACAGGAAAGCCATAATGAGGTACATGCACAAACACGAAATGTAATCAAGCATATGTTTGGGCTGCTCAAGTCACGGTTCCGGTGCCTGGACACATCTGGAGGAGCCTTGCAGTACTCACCAACTACATGTACCCAAATTGTCATGGTATGTGCTATGCTACATAATATGATCCTGCGAAAACAGCTGCAGCAGGACCAGCATAGGCTTGGGCCAAACAGCCCCCCACCATTGCCAAGGCCATCACAGGCAGAGCATGACTCGGAGGAGGAATAACTTGAGCCTGCCCCAGTAGGCAGAAGGAGGTGGGCCCAGTATGCTTTGGCCTTGGCAAAGAGGCACTGCATAGCACATACACTGGCTCAGTAGGAACTCTGGAAATGATACCTCTCTATGACCCGCACATATAGTAAAAGGGATGCCTACGTTGACACTACCTGCTTTCAAACATGTATAGGGAGTGTAGTATGTGCATCTGACATAGGCAGCCCTGCATCAACACCTGAGGCATGATTGCCATGTGTTAAGCAATATAAAGCAGTGCTAAACAGCATTTACCATCATGAAGTATATGTAAACAAAATCAGGCACACCAACTACCACAAATGTGGTCAATGTAGAGTAATATTGGCCAATGTCCAGCAATGATGGTTAATATTGAGCAATGTTGGACAAGCTGGGTCTAGGTAGGGCATAGCTGAACAAAAGCCAACATGCTCATGTTTGCTCTGCTGGCCCCTAAGCAGTCTGGTCTGCTCAGCATGAAGATATAAACAGTGATGGGCCCCGAACCTAGAATACTGTGCACTATAGTCATAGTACTGAACCACTAAACCATGACAGTATTGCAATGGCTAGCCTGTAAGAAGAAATGTCAATAAGTCTATGCAAAGTATTTCATGGAAACCCTGCAGGCACAGCATAATCCCTGTCGAGTTATGACACAAAGGTGAGTCCTGCAGTAAGAATAGAACCTGACTTTCAACACATACAGTGCAAATGTTAATATTGGACATGTAGACATACATCAACAAATGTAGTGGACCTCAGACAGCAACATACTGAAAGGTCACACTGGGCATGCTCACACACTTGCATACATGAGACAAATGTCAGGCAACAGAACACTGACAGTCTGAACTTGGCATGCTCACACACTTAGGCCATGTTGGAGTACAGCATTGGGCCACACATAGCAGGCAGTTGCATGTGTTAACCCAGAAACCTCTCACTACCCAGCAATCTGCCCTGTGCACACACTGATATGACAACAGACATGTAAATAATATAGTGGAACCCTGCCATAAGAAAATATGTTCTGCAGATACCTAAACGGTTCATAGAATGTGTGAAAGCAAAGATGATAAAAACCTGCAAATAGTATCAGCAATAAACATTGTGCATCATGAAAATTATCATAGGTTCAGAGGTTGATACAAGGCTATCTGCCCTAGGGCATCTTCAAGCATAGCCAGAGTGTGTTTGGCTTCTGCAACCCAGTCTAATCAGAACACTGTGCCTCTGAATAGTAGGTCACACAAGATAGCCCATTCATGTTGAGTGTACTGTGCCTCTGTCTAGCAGGGACCCAGAAGATATCCCATGGGTAAACATGTGATCACCCATCCACATGTCAAGATGTCACCTGTAGGTGGTCAGTGGGTGGCTCTGCCTATGCAAAACCGGGACTACAGTCCGGAGTGAGTGGAGGCTTTCTGATAATAATCTGTCCCCCCAGCATATCCTTTTAACATTAGTGCTGAGGTATAAGACCCTGGAGTGCGTAGCTCCAAGGGAGTCGGATATCCAGAGATGGAGCATGTCCAGTAACTCTGGGTCAGATATTGCCTGCAACTACAGGCACACAACACATCTGTGTAGGTGGTAAGTGACTGAGTATAGCTGGAGTTACTGTATCAGAACTGTGCAGGGCATCTGTGTGAGTCCCTACATCTACTCGATGAGTAACATTTGTGACCATTACAGTTGCTGCAGGTGTCAGGTAAGGTACATCCCAAATGTGGCATAGTAACCAAGCATGGTCGTGAAGAGTATAGGGGCACAATGACCACACGTGATCAACATGTGAAACCATGTGGGATATGGTGGGTTATGTAGACATACTGTCTAACGACTATGGCAATAGGGTTGTCAAAGGCGAGAGTATGAACAGGTTGTGTCCCCAAAACCATAACAACCACTACTGTATGTAATGGATCACAACCTATGTGGTAATGTGTGGGCATTTGGTCATCCTCAAAGGGGATGACTGTGCAACTAATGGCATGTAGCCATGGGCCATGGCTCAGGCACCATTCAACCTATCTCTGTGAGACCCTGTATGAGTATGCATGTGGCAGCAGGAGAGCTGATTTTGGCACCCAGTTTGCAGCCATCTGCGAACATGGGCAGCCATAACCCACCTGTGATAGCCTGTACATCACAAAAATATATACTGAACAAGAGCGGTCCTAGGACTGAGCCTTGTGGGATGCCATGTACACTGCCATGTATGCCATGTATGTAACTGGTGTATAGTCAGACATGGCACCTGCAACACTGAGCATGTGGGTGCTATCCCTGATCCAGGTAGTAATCCATTGTGTCAGATATGTGTCGATATTGATGCTGGGGAGCCTATGCATAATGTCCGAGTGGAGAATTTTGTTGAAGGGTTGTGCAAGGTCCAGGCAGGCTGTGTGGACAACCGTCCCAACACTGATGGACCTGGTAACTATGGAAAGAATATTAACAGGTCCAACAGGCAAGATCTGCCCACAACAATGCTGTAATATGTAGGACCCAGTGTCTGTAGGTTTCCCATGTCTATGTGCATGAGTCCCATTACAATACACCCCATAGCTTTGCAGAATAGGCTAATTAGTCTTTTATGCCGATATTGCCTGTGGTCTGTCGGGCAGTATTCAGTGGAGCGGGACCACTATCTCTGTGCGCCATTCTGTGGGTACATATCCTGCAGTAACTCTAATGTTGAACAGTGACGTAATGTGAGTGTTATATCTGTCATGAAGGCCGTGTACGACACAGGCTGGGACACTGTCTGGTCCCATTGATGCTGTGTTGTCCGCTGTGGGGAGGGCAGCACTCACCTGTTTACACTTGATGTCTGGGAGGTTACAATCTGTTGGTATGGACAGTACCACCTTAGGGGGTATGTGGGGGACACATCTGCACTGAACCTGTTTGCCAGGATGATGGCAATGTCAGTGGGTTCAGGGTATGTTTAGTCAGTATGCAGTAACACACAGCATATCAGTGAGTGTCTAGCCAGGTACTCGAATTGACTGAAGAAGGCCTTGTGAGTGTCCGACATGTCTGGTGCAATTGTCTGTTAGAAGCGTGCCTGACAGTATTACCCAAGTGATTGTAGCTGTCTGCTAGTACAGATCACAGATGCCTTCCCTGTCTGGGATTGTGCTCTATCATGGAGTAGCTTTTGTAACGCATATGAATGGCTGGGTTCTACCACACAGGTCCACTGCCATTGCATGAATGAGTCCAGTTGTTATTTTGGGTGTAATGATCCATGCGGTCCACTAGGTGTCCATAGAATGTGTATGTAAAGGATACAGCAGTCTGAGCCATACTTACCACTGACCCAGGGTCTCTGAAGGATACCACTATGTTAGGAGTAGTGTGACGTTTTCCTATGGGTAGTTCACCAACATTACCCAGGAAGAGTGTGGGGATGGGATACGGATGTCCAGTGAGATAAAGTATGTTCTGCCCTTAGCAATGAGGGGTATATCACAGGTGTGGAACATAGAGTCCCCATGTCGGTGCTGATCATGTCCGATATGTTGACCACTCGTGTGGGTGTGGTGACCGGTTGTGCCATAGTATATGAGTGTAGAAATAGTAGCAACTGTTGGTCGAGGGTGTTGTGGCCTGAGTACTATCCAGAGTCAATGTGTGGGTATTTGATGTCACCCAATATAATGGTGTTTGGGGAGACCTTCCTATTGTCCAATGTTCCCAGGAAAGCTGAGTGGGGTTGCTGAGTTGGGGAGTGTGGTCTGTAGTAGGCAACAAACTAAACGGACGATTTGCACAATGGTAGGTGTATATGTATGGTCTGTGATGCTTTGTGCAGTGCTACCAACCCGGAGGTATGTGTATCTGTGATGTATATGGATACACCCCCTATTTGTGTTGGCCATTCCGAGTTATGTGGTCAGAAAGCCTGGTACAAAATACAACCTGGTAGTGCTGGTGTGCATGTGGGAGCCTGAACCATGTGTCTGTTAGTGCACAGATATTGCTATCCTCCATACTGAGGAGATTCCTGAGTGGGCGTAATACATCTGGTGTTGAGCTGCATTACCCTCAATGTCGTGTACTCCGTAATGTCTATGGAGGTAGTTCTGTCCTTTGAGCCCGCTTAAATAAGGCACTATGGTGGCAGCAAGTGCCCTAGCCAGTATTCAAAGATCCAAGGGTGACAGGTGCAAGCTGTCCATAGGGAAGCTACGTGGCATGTCCAGCATGTCACCTCAGAGTGACAGACACTGTATCCCCTTTGAATAACACCAATATGTTAGCCAACTGTTAAACATGATCAGTGTGTTGGTATACTGTGACATCATACTTGGTGAGTGTAAGATGCTAGACAAGGTCAGGGTAATACTGGGTTAGGCTACATGATCACAGAGTTCCTCTATGTTTCATGTCATGTGGTCCAGGGAGGAATGCCTGTGGTTCTACGCACCAGCATGGACAATGATGAAGCCAGTCCTGGACTTGCTTTGGAGTGACCTGAGTGCATGTGTTATGTGGTGGATTCTGGCACCTGAGAGACAGCTCAAAGTGACTATTCCCAAGTTTGGCCTGGTGAGTGGGACGACAGTGTGTTTGACATTAAGTGTAACCTATAACAAGCGTATCAGGTGTGTTGTTTAGCCCAAAGGGCAGTGACTATGTGGCACACTGACATTGTGAACTGTGTGACATGTGGGCATTGTAGTGGGGTAGCAGTTGTATGTGTGTCTGCTGTGGAGGTCTCTGCTGCTCAAGCAGAGTGTATGTAGATCCTCCGAATATGTGTATGTGTGATAATGTGGTTTGTGTGCTGTCACTATCGGTGTATGTGAGGCTGATATGTGCTGTGTGTGGTCACCCTCACCACCTGATAGACTATGCCAGTCATGGGTCGAGAGAGCTCAGTGTCCTGTATGTCAATATTGTTACATCTCCCACGTATATGTGAGTGTGATGTGAGGAGGAGAGGGTTGTCTGTGTACATGAGGCAGATGTGACATTGTGTCATAACCACAATATTCACTAGCTGGACTGGAGAGTACACATTAAACCGACCCCTGGACATGCCAGTGTATTATGATGACATACTCTGTAGCCTGAGCACAAAGGATCAGTAGGATGTTAAGTGTGTAAATGTGTATAACTGGGATTAGTGCTCAGGTTTGTTGGTGTTTTGTAAAGAGTAGCTGAGAAGGACTCCAGACTGAGAATCATGACATGTCCTTCAGCTATGTAATAAATAGTAATATACATGCATATATGTGCTGAGTCAGGGACAACTGTACCTTACTGACATTGCCAACATCCTATCAGACAGGCCCATGTACACATACCCACCTCCCACAGACGATAGTCCCTGACATCATACCAGGAGATATCATATGTAGAATGGCTGAACAGCTCCCCCCAAAGCCAAAAGCATGACAGCAATTGGATTACATTGTTTCCCAATATGTGTCATGCATGCACTACAGAACAAACAGACCCTGCACCAGAACAGTCTGTTGAGCCTCACCCACTCCACAGGACATGCAACTGTCGAATGTGTTACAGCAACATAAGGCACTCCCCACATGTGTGGGTGCACAACACACCATGGGAAGTATAGTCCAGTAAGCCTATAAAGTCTGATCTGCAAGGCCATGGAGTGCATCATGGCAGACATGATAAACAGAGTTATTGGAAACCGACAAACACACAATCCTACCAACTGTGGTATGTTCATGTGCAGATCATGGTTCCCAAGCAAGCTACACCATCTGCAAGCCAGCCACCCAGGACATACATCATGGAACAGAGCTACACATGTCCCACATAGACTTTGAACAGCTCTTCATCAACATCATAGACACATGTCGTATCCACAAAATCAACAATCTGTGCAGAGATATGTGTTGACATATGAAGGGATGTCAATGTGTCCACAGATAGATCACACAAGGTGAGACTCACAGGGTCCTGTACAAGCTGTTGATACCTGCCAACCTACATAGATCATTCCTGGGATTGAAAAACAATGTGTACACACATTACCATGTCCAGTCTGATGATGTCATCATCCTAAAAATATACCAGGAGAACAGAAATCACCCAGTAAAGCATATAACAAGCCGTGTTAATGCATATCTTTCTAGTATCATAACATAGTTAGGTAATGGTCTGAGTCCTGCAAATGCCAACTGTGTGTGTGTTTGGGGGGGTGTATGTGTGTGGTTTCCTTTGAGAGAAGTAGCCTTTTTGGAGACTGGGAAAACACATTAAAAGAGGTGCATCCCTCTTTGGAAAGTCTGATAATGTCAGCATCCTACAAATATTTAAGGAGAACATAAACCACCCAGTAATGCATATAGCGTGCAGTGTTAATGCATATCTCTCTAATATCATAACATAGTTAGGTAGGGGTTTGAGTCCTGCAAATGCTAAGTGTGTGTGTGTGTGTGTGTGTGTGTGTGTGCCACATGTGGTCAATGCAGTGTGGGTTTTGCTTTTACTACGGTATGACATATGTTTCAAACAGTATGTGCATTGCACACATTGGGTATCTGTGTGTCAATTAAATATGTGTACATGTGACCTCAATCAGTACATAGGTGTGAAGTCTGCATACTGCATGAATACATTTGTAACCTTCGACAGATTGTGCTGCTGCTTCACAAATCATAGGTCACATATGTATGTCTATGTCAAGCCTGGCCAATGTAGTGATCCGTGGCCAAGGACATCTCTGCCACACACACCCATGACACGTATTATAGAGTACTGTGAGTGAGGGTAATTGCTGGGATATATGTCAGACATGTTCATACACAACAACGACTGGCAATAATGGACAGTCATTATAGGTGTACATCAGCCCTGTGGATATGCATGCAGGCCCCTAATGTGTTATGTGAAACACTGAGGGACCCCACAATACCTATGGATATGTAGATACCAAGGGACAGATGACATAACATGTGTCTGTCTGTACACATTGGTACTCAACATACATGTTGAGGGTTACCACCTATGTGGTACTGTCGGGATAGTATGCAAAGTAAATGTGGATGAATATGCCATAGATGGCTTACTGCTATACAGCATGTATTGGACAACAGGTATCTGTCTGTATGATACCCTTGTGTAGGATATGCATCCCATCCAGGGAATACAGTGTAGGCCAATGCATGCATTTCCAGATGTTGATGGACATATCCCTAGTGTATTTGCATGTACCTAAGAGGGCTATATGCCACACAGGTGTGGTCCCAGGAACGTGTGGTGGTCAATACCACTGGTTACTGTTATTGTATAGTACTGAAAGGATCCAACTGTTACTGAGTTCCCTACAACTGTGAGTCATTTGTCAGGACATCATCTAATGATTGGTTATAGTCATGCTGTTGAGATGGTGTATACTACCAGACTGCAGATCATTGACAGATATCAACAGTATCACCTACAGCATAGTGCCAACCCATGTCATACACACATGTGTACCCATGTCAGTACATATCTGTGGTAGAATGCATACTGGCCATTGAAAGATACCATGAGATGTTAACAATGTGTAGAACAGAGTATGTCGCACATCCCACGTGTCCACTATGCACGTACATGCAGACAGTGCGCATACACCATGTTCACAGATGTACACCCGCTGATTTGTAATGCACACATCACACACGTACTGTCCACTCACAAACACATGCTGGCAACACTGTACACTTCAGCCAAGTGGCACATGGGTGGACATTACATACTCAGGACTAACACTGGTGTAAACAATGCTACAATGATTATCACAGCCATGATGCATACTGCCTGCTCAGGTATTCCTACATGGATATCATTACACTTTCCTGTTGTCAACTTGTTACTATTGCTACACTGCTATAATGTCACCCTGTGCATCAGAATTGTGTTAGCCTGTTCCTGCATCAATGTTACAGATGACAGGAGGTGGCACAGGTGTCATCATATGCACAGGGTGTGTTGCAGGTATGCCAGAGCCGGACATTGACCCATCCAATCGTCGTATGTGTGTGTGTGTGTGTGTGTGTGTGTGTGTGTGTGTGTGTGTGTGTGTGTGTGTGTGAGGGACAACAGTACTGCATGGGCCAATGTTGATGTAATGTGTGTGTGTATGTGTGAGCCCTAGTTGTATGGTAAATGTGTGTGTGTCTGCATGCACACAACTCCACCATGTGGCTGCCATATATGGGCAGTTGTGGAACAGCAACAGACTGTACCTGCTAGGCCATACAGATCGCTGTGTCTGGCCATGGACACGGTACCTGTGCCTAGCAGGGGTGCTACGGGCAGTATCAGGTACCAACCCTGACTGGGTGATTTTATCAGATGTAGAGGTATGATGACTGGACCCCTGTCCCTTCTGGGACTGACCAGTGCCACATGAATGTGGTCTAGTAGGACGGTCAATGGACAGGCCAGCCCCATCATTGTTAGGGCTGGTACTGCCACTATGGGAGTGGCTGTGATCTGTGGACCATCTGCGATGATTGCCAGCTGATGCTGTTGCTGGCATGCATCCGCATTGGCTTCTCATCCATCCCGCAAGGTCCTGGCTCATGGCTAACACATCGTGGAGGACATCTAATGTCTCTCTCCAATGGCTATCAATGACATTGGTGTGATTCCGGATGGCACCGGCAAGGTCACTGATGCTGTCATTGATAGCAGTGTAACAGGCCCTCTGCGCCCTTAGTCCCTGTCAGATGTACCATTCCATACGTGCCTATGCCTGCATAACAGCCCAGAACATACTGGAGGTTGTAATACCTCTGGGGGCACGTTTGCCAGGGGCAATACGACCAGTGGTGCTCCCCCGAGAACCCCTGGACATCTGCCTATGTGGTACCATCCCAGTAATCTGGCTATGGCTGCTGTGAGGGGATGCACGTGCCATAGATACCACACTCTCCTGGTCAATGCCAACTGTACGCTGCCCCTCAGCTAAGGCCATTGGTGACGAGGGATGTATTGGCTGTATGAGTGTGCGCATAGATGGAGTTGACCGCTGTGTAGTGTCGATTGGTGGACCAACAACAGACCCTGTCAGACCTTCCTGTGCCACAATACATGTCTCATCATCTCCACTATTAGTGGCGGTGACATCAGGTTCCCTGCTGCATTCAGCCACCCCTAACTCAGCACCTGTGGAAGGAAGACAGGAAATACACTTTACAATCTGTACGTGATGTTAGCACACATGCACACATGAACGCATGCACACATGCACACATGCACACATGCACACATGAACACATGCACACATGCACACATGAACACATGTACACATGCACACATGCACAGAAATACACTGCTCACCACAGCGCACACACACACACACACACACACACACACACACACACACACACACCAGCAATCCAACACATACACAATAGTGGGTGATGGTGGGTGACAGTATCATAAGGCAAAAAGTCACCACACACGTGTCAGCATGCAGAATATGTGTTGTGCAAGACCATGCAGTGCAAGTGTAGACAGCCCTATCTAATGACATTATACATGGCTTTGATGCATGTGTGTAATTGTTTAGTGATTGGGTACACCCTGGAACAGAGTGTGTACATGGACAGAACATTGCTGTGCAAGTGTTATCAGCTCTGCAATGTCATGTGCACCATCACTCAGCTGTATTCATACCATGGCTGCATGTGTTATCTGTGTGACACATAGATTGCCATGTCAGATGACAGTGTCTGTGTCCATAGCACATAATAGTGGGCACAGGTGTAGCAATTGCATGCAATGTACAGGCATGGGATGAGTGGTGCATGTAGATGTGAAGGAATCACAATGCTCTACATGGACATTGTACAGTGGTTATGGTGAGTGTGGGACATATTGCAGATATGTCAGTGCCAGCTATGACATGGCATGCTACATGACTGCAACATTAAACACCACACATACCCAATGTGTGTCATGTGACCTATACACCCAATAGCATTCCAGCACATATATGTGACTCTTTGTACAGATGGCGACTGATGTGCAGAATGTGTATACCAGCATATGTAAGCACATACACAACATGCTATGCATGATGTGTATAGGTGCATATGTTTGAACACACAGAACAATGAGGTGCACAGTAAAGACTGCTATGTGTAGTACTGTGGTCACTGTAACCAGATGGGGTGTAGTACCATGTGCCATCATCATCATCATGCATCTTGTGGTCACTCACGGCTACTACTGTGTGACAGACCACTGCCTAACATGCTGTACCTGAAATACAGTGCCATGGATACATTCACTATTACACAGCCACTTTGTACATGGGTGTATGAGGTGCCCAGTAGAGAGCATTGCCTCACATGACTGTGGTATGTGTTGAAGAGTGTTGCACAACCCCATGATAGGCCTCTACCCCTGAGGTATGTCATGTTTGAGTGAATGACATGTGGGATACTGAAGTGTGATCTTACAGCAGGTGTGTGGTTACGCCATATGCAGCATGACTTTTTGTACTGCATGTAATACATGTGTAATGTTGTGTACAGGTTTTGCAACTATGCCTATCCAATGTGCAGTATGGGGTTGCCACAACTGTGTGTCATGCTCTGTGTATTGCATGTCATTGAGGCAGCTACTGACATTACTGAGCTGTGCAATGTCTCACAGCAAACATACACGGCATGCATTATGCGTAGGTGTGTTACATGTACATGGCCTATACCTCACCAATGACATGCATATTTCATTACCAACATTGCAGGTATAACACAGTCACTAGCATGGATCGGCTGCCCTGCTGTCACACCAGAGGGACCTATGAGAATATGAGAGGGTTCGTCAGTGGCCACAACTGTGGCATTGCTACAGTGGGTATGCTAAACTGCAGTACAACAACAGTCAACAGTCACAGGTGTAGGGTTATTAATCAAACTATCCGTATTGCACAACACTAGGCAGCTGAACTGCTAAACACACAGTACAGATCTCACGTACACATGATCTAACAATACAGCTAACTGTAGTCTACAGATTGGGCATGTTACCTGCTTGCTCCAGGTGGATGTGCTGGGTGGCTCCAGCCTCCATTGCAACACATGTCAGTGGTTGATGTGGCTGTTGCCCAGGAGCCACCACGCTTAGGATCAGCTCCTCCGCTCTGGTGAGGGGGGGATGAATGGCCACCCCTCCACCTGTGGCAAGCTGCTGTCTTTGGATATCAGACGTATGCTGCCAGACTTGTCTAATTAAATCACTTCAGTGATGGCGTACCTGCTCCTATGTCTGGTTATGCATGCCTATGTCATTTACCCAACTAACAAGTTCTTGCCACACTGCAGTCCGCTCCTGCTGGTACTGGCTGCTTCTGGAGAAGAGCATTGTGTACCACTGCAATAGGCTGTTGAGTGTCACCTGTTCCTCATCCGCTGTATACACTGGGTTGCAGTGGTGGGCCATCTAGATGAAAAAGATATGAACAATATGTGTGAGAGTGTCCTGTGTCACACTTTACTCACAGATATCACTTTACTGCCATATATTCCATCCTATTGTCTGCCAGAGGTTGCACACATTCAATACCACTTATTGGTTCTCAGGCCACAACTAACTAACACTGCCTGGCAAACTCTATATATCACACCACTATACAACAGTACCCGACACACTGCTTGTGACACATTGCACAACCTCAAGACAGAGATGTCATCCATTGCAATGGATGTATAGTACAGGTACAGTAGTACCAATCAACCACCCTAGTCATTTATATCATAGCCCTGCCTAACAGATGTGTCCAGTTGTTACTATTGGTGGCATACTTCTGTAACACACTGCATATGTTGCTGGATACACACATTTACCCTGTAAAACACATATGATTGCAGCCATTGTACAGGCATAATCACACACACATCAGGCAAACATACAACGCACCACTGTATGCCAACACAGATGAGCATTACCTGTGTACCATATGGTACTGTGTGCCACTACTTACACACCCTTATGGCTGCATTCTATCCTCTGTGGAGACTACAGGAAACACACATGACAGTGTTTCCAAGCTATGTGAACATACACCATATTGTGGTGTTTAGGCCTACAGCTTCAGGTAGTACTACAGTTTATATTGGTGATGGATTCACCAGCAGTACCACTCTCTAAGCATACATGTATTGCTTTAGCCTACAATGTGACACCACATTCGTCAACAGAGAACTACATCACATCATCTGCCGTACTACCATGTCTGCCTAACAATACATTACACATCAGTTGCTGTCCTCACAGCAAGGATAGGCACTACCATGTCAGATACAACATCACACTAAGCTATCACACCTTTACAGACCTTGCACACATTCAGCGTTACATGTATTCAACCTCACATAGCAGCTATTGCATTAAGTACATGTGTGAGTGCATAGTGTCATAGGTAGGTAATATGCTATTGGCCCTTGGGCCTATGGCAGCCTAGCCATATGCTACCTTGGCCTTTGACACACATGTACTTTGATTTCACTTGCCCTTGCCAACCTAAACCACAGAGGTGTTTCCTGGGGTGTATTAACAATCTCCCACAAAATCATCAGGGGTATTTATAACAACTGCTAATGAGGAGTCTTGTTTGCTATTGCTATGTGGTCTATTCCGGTGTATGGCATATTTCTGTGATGGGAACCTATCCCTCCAGCTTGTGCCGTTTAGTGAGCTGACAAGGTTTAGGGCCCTAAAGCATGTATCCCAGAGGGATTGTGATATGTTGCCATGGTGGGTGACCCCCAGCTATGGGTGTGGCATACCTCTGTATGTCCGGCAGAGGTCACCTCTGTGTGGCCAGTATGCAATACAGTGTACTTGTGGTTTTGTGAGTCAGTCTGCATAGGGCATCTGTTTGCAGCCAGTATTACTCTCTGGGGGGTCTGTCTGTGGCCTGTTCACCTGGTGTAGTTGTCATGTGAAGTACATACCACACAGGGCATTGTGATGAGTAGAGGGGAACTCTACCCTAGACTTCCATAGCTCACACCTGTTGTCATGACATATAGCACACAGACAGATTACAGGTGTAGTGTGGCACTGTCTTCATCAAAGCGGAGGCTGCTGTCCACCTGTGTCCCATGTTCCCTTTTCACACCTTCACTGTTAGGTAGATCTCTACCTATGTGGTAGTGAATGGGTACACTGTTTTTGGGGGGGTGGAATGGCACTGCAGTATCAACACTTGTCTACAGTTCATGCCTTGGTCACCACACACCTGTTGTGGTACATATGAACCCGTGTCTCTCTGTCTCTCTCTCTCTCTCTATATATATATATATATATATATATATATATATATATATATATATATATATATATATGTGTGTGTGTGTGTGTGTGTGTGTGTGTGTGTGTGTGTGTATATATATATATCTCTATATATATATATATATATATATATATATGTGTGTGTGTGTAGATATATATATATATATATATATATATATATATATATATATATATATATATATATTATATACATGCATATCTATATACATACATGTACATATCCATTGCTGTACACATGGATGTACATATAGGCACATGTACAGTCTACCTTTCATGGTGGGAATATCACATATGCGACAGTTGTGGGATGTACAGATATGTGACTACATTGCACAGTCTTGTGTAGAATGCATGTGGGTATCCTCAGCCCTTGTAGCATTAGCAGGCCTCACTGGCTGTAACACAGCAGATCTGACAAATCTGTCCCACAGCAATTAACCACCACGTGACATATATCAACACTGCCATAGCTGGCCTTAGGCATAGGCCAACTGGGCGGCCACCTAGGGCGCCGCTGTAGCAGCGGTGCTTTACCACTATTTATGTGGTGTAGTAAGACAAGGATGGGGGCACCAGGAAGTGTGGTAGGGTGCACCATGGAGCCCTTTTTCCTAGGGCACCAGTTGACCTATGTCCGCTCCTCCACACTACATGCTGTTTTCTAAACCACACAGTACGATCTACAAGGATATATGCACATATCAACCTTCACTGACAGATATCTGTCCACCCTTCACTAACAGTTGAAGTATGTCCCTTGCCCTATGCACATGTGCAGCTACAGATAGATACATACTGCTGCCACACATGGATGATTTGCAGTATGTAGAGTACTCTTCAGGAACATCTACAACATTCCAACACATACATGTGCGTTACATACCTTACCTTAGTATTTCCCTGCTCCATGTATTACGGTTTTGTAGTTTTTTTTATTGGTGTTTTTTTTTTTGTTTTTCACCCTCTATTCAACTTTCTGTCTCTGTTTCTCACTCTGTTCTGTTCTGTCTCTGTCTTAGTCTCAGTCTCTCTCTCTCTCTCTCTCTCTCTCTCTCTCTCTCACTGTCTATCTCACAGCACCTGCAATGATATAATTGCATGTGTGGACTGCTGGTACAGCCTGCTTTTCTAGGTATCTGCACTTGTGCATGTGACAGCCTCTGCACCAATTGTTGCCCACCATTCAGTAATTGCATGCAGCCTGCTGTTTGGTGATTGCATTACTCACTTTGATTGCAGCCTACTGCTATAAAATGCTAGGTTAGGTAGGCATAGCCCTTTCAGATTTCCAAGGTGGGGCCCATGCTTGTTTGCTCTGGACACCATTGTAGACATGTATGCACCCCTCCAAATGCTAACACAGGATACATGGGAGTATGTACTTTTTTTCTGACTTACACAATTAACTGCCATACAAATGTGGTTATTGCACTGTAGTCCTGTGGCCAATATTAATCTTGGTCTGATACTGTGTGGTGTTTATAAGGTGCTACTGTAACATTATTCCCTGCTAGGATGGCTGGTTCTCCTTTCACAGTCATATCCACAACTACTGCTGGTAAAGACCCACAGAAAAGGATTTGTGTTATACCATTCCTAATTTCCATTTACATTCCCTCATTGTAATGCATGATATATTTATTTCAGAACTAAGTTATTTGTATATCTGCTGTGGCTTAGTGGTAATTCATGCAGTCTATTGTGTCAATGGTCTGGGGTACGAGACTGGCAGAGTGTTTTTCTTTTGCTGTTCAGCAGAACAAGGGCCCTGCCATAGAGTGACTAAGGCACTTTTAAGCAGTTGTAAGTGGGTTTGCTTGGGTTTGTGTGATGCTTAGCGATGCTTAGCTAAGCGCACACATGCGCACACTCGCTTAAAACCGCTTACTACCACTTAAGAGTGCTTACTCCTGCTAACCCCTGCACTAATTTCTTTTAAAGAAAAGAAAATGGGGAGATAGGAAAGTGGTGAAAAAGTGGGCAGAAAGAGGGACAGACAGTAGGTAAACAAGCTTGGGATGTGCCGGACTGGTGTAGGGAAGGTCCATAGCTGCCCATTTCTTTAACAGCAACAGCTGTGCATATGCAATGAATTTGGAGTGAAATTTGAAACCTTCCACCCCTGGGAGTGGGGTGAGGACAACAAAGTATGTTGTACTGCCAATTCTAATTATCAGCTTACATGTTTTTCTGATGGACATTTGTGCATAATGGACAGCTATGTATGGGGCATCATTTTTTTTTTGGGTACAGATTGCCTTTTTTTTTTTCTGGTGAGAGTGGGAAGTGAGGTAGATGAAGTAGGTATGTCTGGGGGGGTAGGTTGGAAAGGTAAACAGACAAGACAGACAAGACGCATACAGGGGTAGTGTATGACACATGGGGTGGGTGAACACAATTGACGGGGTCGGATGTTTGGAAATCGCAAGCCCATGAGCCCACAGACAGTAACAGTGGAACTGAGATCCCCACCCATGGGCAGTCACCACTGAACCTTCACAGCCCCGAGGGTGGCTGTGCTGAGGGCTGTGTAGGATGGGCAGGCTCACTCGTGAGATGCACCACTCTTGCCTCAAGCTGGCATAGGGGATCAGTGACTGAACGCTGGATCTCCCTACGCACCACAACCCGGACCCTTCGAAGGGTGACAGGTGGCCCTTCTCTGCCCATGCTTGCACGGGGGGGACAAGCCCCATCCCCTGCAATGCTTCCACCCAAAGGTGGCACAGGACCAACGGAGGAGGGGAGCCCGGGCTGGGCAACAGACCTGCTGGTGCCAGGTGTGCTCACCGGCTGAGGAGGGACAGGTGGGTCCGCTGGGACTGGCCTTCCCATACGTTCTGTGATTAGGTGTGTTACAACATAAGCAAAACAGCATTCCAGATTGGTTGTAACAGCATGCAATAATATTCCCATTAACCCAACACACCAAGGGTACAACAGTTGAACAGCAAGCATAACACATGCATATATTGAACCACAGTGGTTATTCCAACAGCACAACAGCATACAGGGATGTTTGGTAGCAAAAGGCCACCATGATTGTGGTGTTTAAACAGGGCACATGCATCAACGTGAATGCAAATATTTATAGAACAATAGGACATATGTCCCAACAAGTATTTAAGATTACACATGCCCACTGAGGTGTGGAATTGCATGGTTTATGCACATACAGTAGGGTGTAGAAAATACCTTGGTTAACATCTTATAATGACCTTTTCATCTACACTACATTCCTAGTGACTGCAAGTGTATATCCCTTACATGTATTATTACACTTGCCACCATACATTAGGTTGTGTAATGGGTTTGGGTAGTTCAATATATGCCTGACCTATATCTGATATACTAACTGTCCAGGATGCAGATGTTACTGCTACATATTTCTTGATTGCATTTACATTTCTTTATCTACATATCTGAGATGTTTTCACATGACATTTTCACTTTGATTTATACAGAACCCTGCATTTCTTGACACACACTCACATTTTTGGGGAAAAAATAACATGCTACACGTGTGCCAGTTTTACTTATTCATGCCAGCCAGTAACTGACTGTTGTGAACTGTATATATGTTTCACAGCTACTAGCACTTCCATCACCAACTTTATATGGGACTGCACAACTCTGGGTTGCCAGTACCTTTTCAAACAGTACTGTTTGTATAATGCAAGGGTACAACAACATTTCAGACTCTGTCACACAGACACACTCTGGGTTTTAGACCTTTATTAATGACATTACACACTTTTCCACAGGCTCACTCCTTTATTTGTTTTAACGGTGTACATGGCAGACATGTTCAAGACATATTATACCTTTATTAATAGGTTAGCACACTCTTTTTTCAGGCTGACTCACTTATTTTATATGACAGTGCCTGCAGAGATTTTATTCCAGACATATGTTACCTTTCTTAATGGGTTACTACACTCTTTTTCTGCCTCTCTGACATTTTTATCTGACAATACATGCAGAGGACTTATTCAGCTAATTTTATGGCTGTATTATTGGACTACAACACTTTCTTTCATGCTCTCTCCCATATTTTATATAACAATACATGCAGAGTAATCACTAACCTGCCTGGTGGTGCAGCCTTAGCAGCCTATCAGAATAGGCTTGCTGATTCATAGCACGGTCACCTGTAGCTGTAAAGTAAATGAGGGGATACTGAGACATACCTATCCGTTATACATACTTCATTATCAATTCTTACATACTGCATTCCATGGCTACATACTCAGTTGTGGGGCATCCCACATCCCATGGGCCTCCTGTATCCATTGGTTCAGGCGGTCCTGCTTTCGTCCCTTCAGGTCTGCATGGTGGTGACGGACCTGCTCACCAGTCCGAGGAACGCCTGTAGCACTGGTGAGGTCACGAACTAACTGGTTCCAAGCCTTTGCCTTGTACTCCATTCCTTGGAACTGGCCCTGCAGGAGTCTTGACTCATGACGGTGGACAAGGAGCCAAACCATGTATTTGGACTCCTCGATGCCCCAACGTTGCGCTCGGAAGCATGTTCCCTCTCCAACACCAGACATTCTAACTGCAAATGTGAGCTACAATCAGTTATGGCATGTATTCCTGCCTGTGGGGCTTAAATATGCTGCATTTCCCGCACTTTTTTGTGATTGGCCATTTTGTAAAATTCTCAGCTGACTGCAGACCTGCTTTGTATTGGTTAAACTATCATTCGTAAGTATATGAATGTTAACAGTGGATGTTTCTCCTATGTTGTCATGGCTTAGTGGTTCTGTACTTTGCTTCTGATGCACAGAGTCCTGGGTTCGAGCCTTGTCAATCATTTTATTTTCATACTGTCCAGACAGGCTAGAGGGTGTGGCTGCATTTAAGCAACTTTGCTCTTCGTTGCTCCTCGGTGCCCTACGGTGCCCTGGTTGGTGCGGCGCACATGTCCATGCAAACACATTGCGCTGGGTAAAGCACGATTAAACCATGGGCAACTCTATTACACTGGGTAAAGTGCTATTAAACCATGGGCAACTCTATTGCGCTGGGTAAAGCGCTATTAAACTATGGGCAACTCTATTGCGCTGGGTAAAGTGCTGCTTAACTGCAGGCAATTTTATATCAGGATCCTTTAAAATATTTATTTTGTTCACTGATACATTGGCCAGTTCCCTGCTTTTTAGTAATGTTTAAACATATTTGTCAGGTATTATTTCATATACTGATTTAAAAATAAATACGAAGGTGAGTGGTAGGACTCGAACCATGAATGCCTCTTCTTTGTGTGAATGCTACCATTACACTATTGCTATTTGGTATGATTTGCATAAACATTCTTTCTTATGCTCTTCCATGTCAGAATTGCTAACTCTAGCTAAGCAATGGGCACACCCATGCACACACGCGCAAATACGGGCAACTATTTTGGGAATTAAAAAAAAAATTAATATTTTACGTTTTAGAACTATGATAGGGTTTACAATATCAGGGAGTGTGGTGTTGGTTGCAGGGACATTTGAGTGGACTCATTCTTGTGTGTTTGCTTTTACTTTTAAAACACTTGCAGAGGTGTAGACATTTAGACTGCTCAGCAGTCGGACACGCCCCCTGCTTTCTTACACGGTCCGTGTAAGACTTACGGTTGAGTCAGCGTGCCCTCATGCATATTCATGGCATGCTGATGTCATACCGTTCAACTGCAGCCTCCGAGTAAGACTTATTAAGTCTTACAATGAGGATTCGTGAATCCGGGGGATTATCTTATTGGATAGATCCATCTTACAAAACCATGTTGAACAAAAAAACATATAGTAATGTATATGTGAAGAATCCAAAATAATGGCCTCTATCAAATCACTAAAAAATGTATGAAATTGAATCCTATAGATATTGAATAGTAGCAAACATGGTTTTATTACAAAACCAATAAAGTCTAACTACATAATGAAATATTCAAATCATTTACAAACTTTAGTACAGGTTTCCCAGTAAAAACAAATCAGCCTTTTTACATTTAACCATTAGTTTCAGACCAGGCTTTGTTCATGGCTCAAATATAAATCTTAAATTTAAAAACAAAGCCACAAAAGCAAGTGTTTGAAAACACGTGTAATTCTCCACACAGTCACTGTAATGCATAATTTTAAATTAGACTTAAATGAATAGATATTAATATAAAACATCACTGAATTTATAACAGCAAAATTTCAGGGAATAGCAAAAAAAGAAACTGAATCTTAGATTTTGTTATTGAATCATTTTATTTGGATTATATGAAGACAGATTTAAAAATCTGAAATACACACCAATCAGCCACTGTTTTCCCTTCTCTAGCTGACATTTATTTTGAGATTAAGGTTTTTGTCAGGAAATTACTGCTTAAAGTTTATTTTGATAGAATTTCAGAGCAAAATGTGTTACATTGTGATTTGAATGAAGGTTCTAAGGAACAGTGCAGTGATTCTGAACTTGATGAGAGCCTGATGAATTTGTCTGTTTACAACTATGAATGTGATGATTTGGATTCTGGCGTTGATACATTTAATGATGTACAAACTAATTCAAACATCAGTTTCTTAACTGGATATGGTAAATTAGCGATGCCTCAATTTAAGAACACTGAAAATAAGTTTACACCACACATATCTGTGCCTGCCATCTCTATTTTCCAAAAAGTTCTTCTTAGGGAAATAGAGATTTCTTATAAGGAATTTGTTAAATAAAAAAAACAATTTAATTTAAAAAATGAGGAATGGTTGGCTTTAAAACATTTAAAGACGCTTAAAAATGACTACATTTTCAAATGCGCTGACAAAGGTGGAAATTGGGTTATCATGGATAAAAAAGATTATTGCAAAATGGTCAACAAATTGTTGTTAAATCATGATGAATATCAGAAGCTGGAAATGAAAA
>NC_056745.1:1049988381-1050005298 GCF_019279795.1 Protopterus annectens | reverse complement strand
TCTTTCGTTAATCTTTAATGCCCCCAAAAAAAAAACACCTGTTTTTTTGTAATGGCTTTTTTGGCCCCAAAACAACTGCACTAAAAAAGTAAACAAAGTACTCCAGCAAGCAACTGATTTTAGAAACGAGATAGTGCCCCTTTAATGCTTTTCTCACCTCTCTGCAAAACACTGCTGTAATGGCTTTGGCAAACAAATGAAAACGATTGATGGGTGTTGGTTCAGGACTCCCATCCATAGTCTCTCAATGTATGCAGATTTTTGCAGAAAGTCCAGATTTTTTGTCTGTTTTTCATAAAATTGTACTTTTCTGTCAAATCACTGGCAAATCATTGAACACTGAAGTCAGAACATCATGACAGGCATTTGATTTTCAGACTTCATATCGCTTAAGAAAATTCACTCATAATGCAAAAACCTGTTTATCTGACTTAAATTTGTAAGAGAACAATATTTATAAATTGTCCCTATGTATTTGGGCCTCCTCCTTTGTCCCCCATTATTACAGTGGCCTTGTCCAGATTTCTTGTTCTATGATGCGTTGAGAGGTATTGCCATCCCTTCCCTGCTGAGTCAGTCCACTGCACTCCTGCAATAAGTGTCCCTCAGCAGGGCAGCAAGCAGGTAATATCAGTGCATAGTTCTTTTTTACACCACACACACACACACACACACACACACACACACACTAAATCTTGTTGTCCATGTTATTTCTTCTTTCCTTGGTTTTAGTTTCTCTTACTTGTAATGTTACTTTTACTCATTTTTTCTCACCGCCTCCCATATCTACCCTAATTATTACTTCTAACAAATACTTTTTTTCACTCTTTCTTCTCTTCCTCCCCTCCTCTTTATCCAGTATTCTGAACTTTTCTACTCTGGAACATTTGCTTTATGCATAAATATCGTGAGTTTGTCACCCTTTATACTGTTGTCAGCACTCCCTTTCAATGCTACACAATATTGTATTTAACTAATAATATCTGAATAAGGAGTACTTTTAAGGACAGCATCAAGGAAACATTTCCTTCCTTGATCAGGTGGTGTTTTAAGTTTCTCCAATTTTCTTTGGCATATTGATCAAGATTTTCTTAGTATATTTTATTATTTTTATTTTTTTATTTATTTTCCATTTGTTTACCATAGGTTAGTCCAACTGACACAAGGTGGCCATTTTCAGCTGAGGCTCGGAGAGAAAAAGCACCAGATACATAGCAAAGAATTATAAGAAAATAATAAAATAAATTATACAAACATAGCTATTTTGTACAAAGAACATAGAATATATATAAAAGGAGTAAATCAGAGTTTTGCTAACTGATGCAGCATACAGTGGTTAGAATATTGGAGAGAACAAACAAGATAATATACAACAAATATTTATATTGCTTGAACATAAATTCAAAAAGAAGTTTCCATAGATAAACAGGGTCATAAACTAGAAATCATATAACTGTATGTGATGCGCTGGATTTATATTGTATTTATCTTGTTTTAATGATGATATATGTGTATTATTGTACATATCATCATCATCTTCTTTCGGATGATCCGCTTGCTGGCAAACTTCATGCTTCCATTTCTTCCTGTCCCTCTGCATCTTGCTGTGTCACACCAACCTCACCTGCATGTCCTCTCTCACCACATCAATAAACCTTATCTTAGGCTTTCCTCTTTTCCTGTTGCTCACCTGGTAGCTTCATCCTTAGCATCTTTTCTCCCAATATACTCCCAGCATCCCTCCCTCAGCACATGCTCCAAACCAATGTAACAATCTTGCCTCTCTGGCTTTGTCTCCAAACCTTCCAACCTGGGCTGACCCTCTAATATTATTCCTAATCCTGTCCACCCTCATCACAACCCAGTGCAAATCTTAACATCCAGCTCAAACTCCTGCCTCTTTTTGTCAATGCCACTGTCTCCAACCCACCATAACATAGCTGGTCTCACTATCCTCTTGTTGACCTTCTCTTTCACTCTTACTGGTACCTTCCGTCTGTCACAAATCACTCTTGACACTCTTTCTCCACCCACTCCATGCCTGCTCAGCTCTCTTCTTCACCTCTCTTCCACACTCACCATTACTCTGAACTGTTGATCCCAAGCACTTAAACTCCATCTACCTTCACCACCTCTACTCCTTGCATCCTCACCCATTCCTCTGGCATGCCCTCCTTATCATAAACACACACATATATTCTGTCTTAGTCCTGCTGACTTTCATCATTCCTCCCCACACAGCAGCATATCATCTCCACCTCCAGGTCTCCCTGGATATAACCTGATCCTATACTCTCACTACAGATCACAGATCACAATGTTATCTGCAAACATCAAAAGTCCATGGGGTCTCCTGTCTGATCTCTGCCTGTCAACTTGTCCATCACCATTGCAAATAAGAAAGGGCTCAGAGCTGATCCTTGATGTAACTCCTCACCTCCACCTTAACACACATCCGTTATTCCCACTGCAGACAACACATACTGTCACACTACCTCGTGACATAACCTGTTACCACTTTAAGTACTTCTCTCTGATACCTTGACTCTTATACATACAATACCACATAACTCCTGTCTAGGCACCTGTCATATGCTTTCCTGCAGTCTACATAAAATACACAATGCAAACTTTCTGACCTCTCTCTGTAATTTCTCCATCAACACTCAGAGCAAAAAGACAGTGATCTGTAGTGTCACGTGTCACTATGCTACAAATATTTGTATTAATCTATGTATTTACAGTGTATTGACAAGTACTGGGTCACATCAGAGGCTTGGAAAGTCATTGTTAAGAAACTGAGAACTGTTGTAAAGTTTGGCATTAACAATAATTATAAGTTTAGGTTATATCATATATAAGAGAATAACTATGTTGAAGTATAACCATGTGTCAGCAGCCAGATATGCATTACAAACTGAATATTTCGTGGTGTACATCACAAAATGGATAGATTGGCCCAAACTTTCTGGACTGATGTGTGTGCTTTGTTTTTTTTATTCCTGGGAAATGCTAGAAGTCAGAAGTGAAGAGACATACAAGGGAACAGATTTAGTGGGCACACCAGGGCTGTGATTTTTTTTTTATTTTATGTCTGTCATGCAAAGCTGACTGGGCCACAGTTGAATCTACCCAAGCTGGAAATGTGAGACTGTAGCCCACTGAAGGAGGGGAGATGGGAGGAGTAATCAGCCAGGAACTGAAACTTGCAAAACTGCTCCTTGTGAAAAGTTTTTTATCTCAGTAATTTGTTGACACTTTTGCACGTTTCTTCAGAGAATGTAAGGCGATACATCAGTAGGAAAAAACATTTGTAAAACTCAGCGCATACCAGTCAATGAGACACATGAGCTGCAGACCCTCAAACTTGGCAGTTTTTTCAGGTGTTCCATTCTAAGTGAATGTAAGTCTAATCTGACAATGACAAATGGTAGGGACTATTTGTTCCCACAATCTATGGCATTATGGGACAGATTTAGCTTTCAAAGGAGCTTCCTTCATTTATGTCTGCCCCGTGAGGCAAACAAGAGTAAAATAAATAGGAATGAGTACTTATTTTGCTGCGGGCAGCTTTAGGAAGTGCAGGTAACCAAGTGGCAAGGTAAAAAAATATATAAGCCATTGTTTGCCCATAGTAACGGTCCTTAACTTTCAGCTGCTCTTCAGCAGATAACTGCCACCTACAGGCTCTAAAACTACAATCACCATTAATGCAAATGTTCTACATCTATTGTAGAGAACGCTACTCCTGTTATCTTAACCTCTTTCAAGAAGAGATTGGAGAAAAAAATATTTTTCAGAAGTAATTGCAGCAGCATGGAATATACTTTTCAGTAGTCTAAGATCTGTAACAAAATGCAAGACATTCAGGGCAAGCAAAGTATTAGCACATCTTGGTCAGTTCCAGGTGGTATAAGGGATAAAGTCTTGATGTAGGCCCAGGTGTTTCCTAAGTTCATTTAGTGGCCAGGCAACCCATGGAGCTGGACCCTGTGAGATGTCCGGACTGAGTGGTAGTGTGATGGCTCACCTATCCTGGGAGGAGGAGGTGGCTTCTCAACTTCGGCACTTAGGCAATACTCTAAAGAGAGAGCACTAAGTTATAGCACCTGGAGTCTATGAGCAAGTACTACTACTGTACCACAGATATGGCTAAGTAGGCATAGAACCACACAGATGGGGGCATGTACTCTTGAGTTCTAAGAGCCCCACTGGGGGCTTCCTATAAGAATGCGTTTAGTAGCCTTGCAGGACCTAAAAGCTGTCCCTGCTCCCTACTACCCAACTCCATGCCACTCAAGGAGGAGAAGTGTAAACACTTGCACCACACCACACCTCATCGCTATTAGTAAACCCACTCAAAGTTACACCACCAAAATCCACACACATAGAAACACAAAAACATATCTTAGGGGAGGCTCTCAATAACCAAATTCCGGCTCAAGCAACAGAGGACCCAAAGCAGAAACAAAAGCAACCTGCAACCCCAACACAACCCAAATGGGCACATATCCCGCACACACTCGGTGTGTCAATAAACCACAAAAGCCCATAAGGCAAAAACAATGTACCCAACACTAGTCGTAGGAGACGCGCCATAGTCAGGCACACTGATGTCCCACTTACCAGGCTAAACAAAGGAGATGTAGTTTGCACTATCAGCTGCCTCGGTCAGGTGCCAGGATCCGCCACATAACTCCATGCACTCAGGGCCACTGCACAATGGGCACAAATATGACTATGTCATTGTCCATGTTGATGAATGACCTGAGACGACCTCCCTGGACTAAAATGAAAAGAGACCTGGAAGAGTTCTCCGATCTTGTGTAGCCCAGGTATGACCCTAGTTCTGAGTAGCATCTCTGCCATTGCCCGAATGATATCGCAGTACAAGGACAAAATGATTGACTTCAACAATTCTCTAAGCTTCTGGAGTCAGTTCTATGGGGATCCCAGTGTCTGGGTTCCTGCCTTAAGACGACATAGTCGACAAGACCACAATGCTTTTGCCAAGAGATCGCCTGCAACCTGTCGCCCTGGGATTCCTGTAGATACTGGCTAAGGGTGCTGCCACCCCTAAAAGTGCCTTTTTTAGACAAGTTCAAATGACAAATTTACCAATCGTAACAGGAACAGGCGAAGCAAAAACTGAGGGTAATGCTATCTCCAATCGCTAGAAGCCATAAACTTCAAAATGCAGGTCACTTGAGGCACTCCTTAAAATGGAGAGCATCGGAAGGGTCTGTGTGAGTGACTGGAGACCTGGTTCAAGGCTGTAGAGAACAATTCCTCGCACGCTTACCAGGCTATAACTCATACCACACTTTTCGAAAGCCATCTAACTCCTGGACCCAGAACAATTGCAAAGGTGGAGATGTGTCCATATTCATTAAGGATATCCACACCTGTCCAGGCTAGTTGTTGCAGCATAATGCATCTGAGGTCTCTCCAAGTGCAACTAACTCTGGGTAAACAACACTGGTGTCCAAATTGTAGCAGTACAGATCCTGGCCTTTGGTTGTCCTCTTTGGAAAATAGTGGGTTAAGCACTTTCATCAGTGATTCAACTGCCTTTGCCTGTACCAACTCTTCCTGCTCAACGCTTTCTGATTTCATAAATTCCAATGCCCTGGATCTATCACATCTTTCACCAGGGGCAACAATATTCTAGACCTAGTCATTACCAACATGGTGACTGGTGTTCCGCCAACCTGAAGTCAACTCCTCGTTGGTCAGGATCCGACTCAATTAAGGCGCCAATCTCCCTAGATATCCGCATCCCGCCTCCACTCACCAATAATAAGAAAGTTCATGGTAAAAAAATTCTCCAAAGCCAACTTCGTATGCTTCTTAAGACAGAAGTGGCAACTCCATGACACCCATGCAGATGGACAATACAGTTCCGACTGCTGAATCCCACATACAAATTAACTTCTATAAGCACTTAAGCACAAGTGTATGGATTGAAAATATCCCAAACAGAACCAAGATGCATATCCTCCAAAAAGGAAGCCAACGCTGGTGGTGCCCTGCCATAAACAAACTCTATAACAGAAGGTGGAAGAAACTGTTGCAAAAAAGAGGAGTAATATCCCATGAGTGGAGGAGCTGCCTGGTCAGCCACGGTAAGAAGCTGGAGATCCCTTATAAGATCCTCCAAAGCTAGCTACAAAAACAAAATCACCACTGATTCTACATGGGCAACCACAGGCAGCATGACTATAGTTGGTGCTCTGAGAATGCTCAAGTGGTAACACTCCAAATCTGCTGTGAGTTACAGCACAATGGCATGAAAATTACAGAACTAACTGATATTGCCAACATCCTGGCAGATATGCGTTCAGTGCTAATTTTACCCCTTCTCCTAAAGGGCCCATATCTATACAGGAAGAATGCAGAGTCCTGTAATCACATCTATGCAGGTAAAGAAAGCTGCACTCTCAAACCAAAAAAACACAGAAAATCCATGGGATCGGACAATATCCCAGGCTGCGTTTTACACAAACTTCAGAATGAACTGGCTCCTGCCACTCTAAGCAAGCAAATTTTGCCACATGTTCAATCGCATGTCTAATGTCAGGCTTTGTGCCCACTGGGGCTGCGCACAAAGCAACAGTTATCCCACCTCCACAAAGGGGATGCCACCACTGATCCTGGGAACTATCATCCTATTAGCCTGATGAACCCTGGTCTTCAATGCCATGGAACGTATCATCATGGAACTCCTAAACAAAGACAGTGGTAACTCTCCCAAACTCTGGACCCACCCAGGGCCTGGGTTTGGGAAAGGCAGATCATGCGGGGCTGAACCTGATCGACTTTTGGAGGCAGTCACCAAAGATTTAGGACGTAGCGGGTAAGGTGGTTGCACACAGCTCATCTTGATTCACACCAAGGTTTTCGACACCATCCCCATTCTGATTTTTGTAGCTAAACTCACTAAACTAGGTATAAATTCCACGTCACAAGATGGCTTTCGGCTAACTGGCTCACTGACAGAACCACACACACTGTAAAAGTTGTGAGACTCAAATCTGACTTCAAACCAGTGACAAGTGCCAGGTACTACAGGGTTCAGTCCTGGGACCTCTCCTGTTTACATATCTACTACTCTGGAGGAAGTACAGGCTAACACAGATTAAGCCTCTGGCTAAGAAGTTCGCAGATATGAATGCAAACTTAGGAGCCAAGTGACATGAGATCCCTCAAATGATGCAGACATACATCCGCTGGTGAAGGGCCTCACTGAGAACAGATGCCTGGTGTCAAAAGGCATGGCCCTCCAAGCTCAATGCCAAAAAGTGCACTGTCATCCCCTTTAGTAAAAACTCTGTACCCATGAACTACCACACATAAACAGCAGTCTACTTAATGCTGCAAATGTCAGTGATAAGAGACCTTAAATTTGGGACCCAGGTGGACAGTGGTCTCTCCTTTGATAATCACATATCGCCACAGTAGGTGGAAATCCCTTCTATGTGGGCATTAACACCTCATTGGGCTAAAATGGTTCTCATCCAGGAGAAAAGAGAGTCATTGTTCTCCTCTACTCGGCATTCATTAGACCCATTATAGAGTACACAAACACCCCTTTTTGGAAACGGTACCTCACAAGACATCTGCAGCAGCTGGAAAGCGCCACAGAAGTACCTCACAAAGAGGATTACTGGCCTCGAAACAGATGCCCCACTGCTGACCATCTCAAAAATTCCAGCTTTACTCTGTAGCATATCGCGCCATCGCTGAGGAGATCTCTGCCTAACATATAAAGCTGTTGTTAAACCCAGAAGCGGTTGGACATGCTGGGCACCCAAAGAAATCTCAATCCCTACCCGAGCTTTTACATGGTCTAGGGACCTGTAAACCTTGTCACCACAATAAATAGGGTTATGCTGAGGGATAGATTCCCTGTCCCAGAGACTTCCTTATACTCTGGAACAAGCTACCCATCTATGTCAAGCAAAAGTTCCTCAATATTAGCACTCTTCAAGAAAAAAATTTGATGAGTGGATGGGAAATAGAGATACACCCCAGGGATCACTTCTGTGGCTCTGCCTGACAGGGCACAGGAAATTAATCTTCTTGGGTGGCGTAAGCCGAGGGACCCTTGTTGGCTAGGGGAAGCTTACTTTAGGCCCTTGGGGCCCCAGCAGCCTAGTAACCTACCACACAACACCTATAAGGAATAAAAATGGGACCAGTTGTTTGCAGGAATGGATGATGGACCATAGGGCTATTGTTTAGGTCAGGGATGCTCATCTATTGACTCCACTGAGCAAAACTGAGCTGAGTGCGCAGTAGGCAGAGGAAATCAGCATGCCAGTTTTCTTTAGGGAGACACGCTGCACACGCATATCTGGCATGAATATTAAATATAAAAATGGTTTGCACTCAAACTAAAAGCTCCTAGACACCTCTTACCTGGCCAAGGAAAACTATTGGTAAACTACTGTACCAAATCCTCTATATCCCAGAAACATTGGAATAAACTTCAACACACATATGCTCCATTACCCACCCCATACACTTAAAAAAAAAAAAAAAAAAACTCAGACTCTCACTCTACTTAACACCAAAACTTGTTTATGCCATAACCCACTTAACTCCACTACAGTCTCATACCATTATTTTTTTTTCCAATTTCCTTCCCTCATACCTTACTATCTTTAATCTACCTCCCAAGCAAATTCCCCTTCCACCTTATACAATGCATTCTCATCTCTCTCATCTCACAATTATACTTTCATCAAACTTTGACTAACTGCTCTGACAGTATTATTTCTTTGAGGATGTGCACCGCACAATTAAAATATTGGTTCAAAGCATCTCGGATATGACTTTACTTTTATATTTCCCGTTGTTCTTATCCCAGTATATTTATATGTGTATTTACACTGTGTACATAGTAAATCTATATGGGCTTAATTCTATTCCAAACTTCACTTTTATGTATTATTAACTGAATTGTTATGTAATGCAAACTGAATTTATTTCCTATTTTTAAACTATTTGTAACTCGGAGCTTTTTCTCTTCGGGTCTCACTGGAAAATGGGTCTCTGGCCCAGCTGACTATCCAGGTTAACCAATGTCACTAAATAAATAACATTAAAATTTAGGAATTGGGGTGTATGGTAGCCTAGCCTTGTTTATTATGGAATCCACCTCTTCTATATATTGTTTTATTCAGTGCTGAAGGTTGTTAGATTCAGATCCACTCCTAAGTACTTCTTTGGACTTTGTTGCATGCATTATTCTCTTTGTTTCTCTCTCTCTCTCTCTCTCTGTTTCCTCCCTTCCAGATCTTCTCGGTTTTATTAATTCTGTTTCTTCTTATTTCATTTATCTTTTAATGTTCATATCATTCATAGTCTTGTCCACTTTAGCTTTTTATGTGTACTAGCTGCAATTGTTATTATTAACTAAATTATTTTAATTTGCATTGTCCGATTAGTTTTGGCCACTATATTATATGTGTTTTTATTTGTGGAACATGAAATTAGCCACAAAGTCTACACTAAAATTACAGCCCTGAATGGCTGTATTTTGCTTAGTAATCCTATAAACATGATTATTTATACTGTTATATTTGTTTTCCCTTGTATTTATGATTGGTGAAATTTCCCATTGTATAAAGTTTACAATAAACTGGTTATACTACTCTTAAGTGGAATCTGGGTGGCTGTATTAATATGTTCCAAGCCACTGAATGAATCAACAAGTGTGTAGTGATTGGTTACAATGTTACATTGCTTCTCACCCATCATTGGGAGTAATGTTTTTATTTTAAGTTTTTCTCTGATCACTGGTCTTTTTATTGTTATCCAGTGAAATTTAAATGGCAATCAGATGAATAGTAGTAATTGTGTAACCCAATATGATTGGTTATAGTGCTTTGTTATGCTTCCTATGATTGGTGAGACACTGTCTTATTAGCTTGGTTGATGACTTCACAAGGGCCTTTTTAAGCTCAGCTATGCATTTCTCTGATCTCTGACAAGTTCTCATGCTCCATTGATAAATGTAGAAAGGCAGGGGCTTGTGAGATGACCCAATTATAGAGCTGCCTGTGTGCATTAGAGACATACGCATCAAAACCTGGGATGAATTTAAGCTTCACCATCCAGTTGTCCAAGTTACACTTGAATTGGGTTAGTGAGGAATTCTGCTCATATGGATACGTAGTCTGTTCCAGTTGTGAACCTGAGCGTAATAAGTCTCTGGATACATACCTGTCTCCAGTAGGACTCTGTTTATATCACAGTCAAAGCTTAAGTCTTTAGAATGAGGAATTCTGGTATAGTTTGTTTTGTGGATATGCAGGAGGTCTATCAAGTGGGGTCCTGAAAATGCCTTCGTATGCCAGGCAGATTTCAACAGCTTGGGAGACCTGTAACAGAGGGGGATACACCCAGAGGCTGTCTGCATAGAACATGTTATTTGCACCCTGTATTCTTAGTGAGGAACCCCAGACATTCCAGTTGTTGGATGTACCAAGTTAGACATACCAAGGCATTATACCAACAATGTCTGATGAATGCTGAATACAGTGAAACAACGATTTCTGGATCTAGATGCTAAGCATCTAATTTATAAATTGCGCCAACATAGAATGATTTCTCACTACTGTAGACACTTGATTGTCAAAGGATTACTGTCTGTGTGTCACAGTCCCTGACTACTGGGTCAAATTTTAGTGTGTGTTGTCAATGTTAATGGGGGTGGATGACTTTCCAAAGGATACTATTACACATTTCTTGGCATTTAGTTTTAGTCCATGGCTCTGACAATTACCTTTTTTTGCCTGTGTCAGCCTTTCACAGAGAACATTTGCAGGTTTAGAAGATGACAGTTCCTAATTTGCAATTGTCTGCAAATTTTGAAGTCAGCCAGAGGCCACTGACATTTGGCTTAACTTGCGAAGTAAATGTCAGGAGAAGAACAGTTCAAGACACAGTCCCTGAGGGACTACAATTCTGTGACTGGTGTTCTTTTGTAGAGGTGGGACTCCCAAATTATAAATTCCTTTGTCCCATCTGTGATTCAGCTGGCTATCCACTGGATGACATATGGCTTGTACCTAACCTCTTCAGTTTGTCAACAATGCCTGAGTGTGGTATTGTGTCAAATGCCTTGGCCAGGCCAAGGAAAGAATCATTTTGTCATCCATTGCTTTTGGTGACCTCAAAGAAGTACACCAGACTGAGAAAAGGACCTGCCCTTGATGAAACTAAATTGAGTCCAGTGGAGGATCCCTGTTATTATTGATACTTCTATGACAATTCTCCTTCCATGTGGCTTGCATACATGAAACCAATGAGACTGAGGGTCTGTAGTTTCATAGGCTCAGATGGCCTTATCTTTTGTAACAGTGGGATGACTGTCGTTGTTCTCCATCCATGACTTACGAAGTTTATTTGGAGGTTACAGTTAAATAGAAAGCAGTTCCAGAGGACCTGATAAGTTAAGGGGTTATCCTGCTCCACTGTGCCTTTTAGAAGTAATGCTTAAGGTACCTGTGTTATAATGTCTCATTCCATATATCTTTTGTAATCTTTCTTCAACTACATCTCTGCACTAGGAAAATACTGTAATATCATATTCTTAGTCTCAGCACCAACATGTATTTCCTAAGTTTCAGTAAGTCACTCTCATACCCATATCTTCCATTTCCACCGCTATTTTGAAAACATTTCTGAGCTACCACCAACCATACCTCTCAATTGTATATAGATTTGCCTCATAGTTTTGGGTCCATTTCAGAAAATTATGGTTCTCTGGCAAATTAGTGGCAAATCATTAAAGACTGAAGTTAGAAAAAATATGACAGACATTTGAGTTTCAGACTTATGCCCCTTCAGTAAATTCATATGCTAATGCAAAACCAGTTATTCTATCAACTTTCTAAGTTTGTAAGAGCAATACTTTGAAAAACTGTCCCTTATTTTTGGGACTCCTGTCCCACGTTTATCTATGGCTTTGTCCAGATAGTTTGCTCTAAGAGGTATGCTACCAACTCAAGAAGATAGGGCCTCAGTTTAACATCTCTATCTGAAAGACACACCTCAGGAGTGCAGCATCCAGCCTCTATGCTGCACTACAGTGTTAGCAATCAATCCAACCTGGTGTGGGAATAACAGAACCCACAGCTTGCACCAAAGGTGATTGTGCTATCCATAGCACCATTGGTAATTCAATTGTGGTGTTATTGACTGTGACTACCATTGGGGATGCACAAGCAATGTATTTTTGTGTCGTCCCAAGCCTCCGATAAATGGGAGGCTGCGCCAGGAAGGGCATCCGCGAAAATTTGCTAAACCATACATGCAGCCAGTACAGAACATATTGGATTGGTTTCCAGGCCTGTTAATAAACGACCGGGCCACTAGATTGCTGGCCAGCAGGGTGCTGAAGGAAATTGGGCCACTGCCGGCTTAAGAGGAGAAGAGCAGTGCAGTTCCCAAGTCAGTAACGGTTGTGGGACTGTGATAGCGAGGGTTGGAACTCTCGGTCGTTATGGTAAGACTTGGTATAGGAGAGAGCCAGGCTGATATGATGGATCAAAGGACGGGTTGGTATATTGTGTGTACAGTGAGAACAGATGGAAGGGGAGCAAAGTAGTGTGTATCGGAGGTGGCTCTCAAAGTCTGTTTTATCATGGTGTGGATGGAGGAGAAATGGCGTGAGGCATTATCCTGAAGGAACAGTATGCTAAGAGTGTTTTGGAGGTGAAAAGAGGTCGGATGAGGATGCCATGAAGCTGGAAATTGATGGTGTAATGATGAATGTTGAGCGAGTATATGTTCCACAAGTTGGAAAGAAGGGATGAGTTAAAAACCTTTGAGGAGTTATATGAAGTGGTGACACCCACCAAGGTGAGAGACTTGGTTTTGGAGCAGATTTCAATGTTGGTGAAGGAAATGTGAGGATGAGGAAGTGACAGAAGGGTGGGCAAGCAAAGGCAGAAGGTCAGATGGCAGTGGGGATTCATAAAGGATGACAATATGATGAATAAGGGCCTTAACAAGAGGGAGGAGCATGGGGCAAGGAGTGAGTGAAGCAACAGGATTACAGCATTTGAAGGTAGAAGGGCCAACCCTAATGAGAGTATCTTTACATCAAAGTGGTGGTGGGAAAGTGTGTGCCAGCAGGACGGGGTTTGTGGTGGATGACATTGGTGATCAAGAAGAGACATTGAGCGAGGCAGCACCAAGGATCAAGCGGGAAAAATGGAAAAAGTGCACTGTGAGAAGTTCAGGGAAGAGTTAAGACAGGCACTGGGCAAGTGAAGAGTTGTATCAATAGCTGGGCAACTACAGCAGAGCTAGTAAGAGAGAGACAAGGAAAAAGCAGGACACTGGAAAGAGGGGAAGGAGGACAAGGAGACCTGGTGGTGGAATGGTAAGAAGTACAGGAGAGTATACAGAGAAAGAGGTTACGGTTAGCATGGATTAACAAAGAGAAGAAGAAAGTAGTATGCTATAGGAAGGAAAGATGAGTGCATGGCAAAAGAAAGAGAAAATAAGACTATGATAAGGGGTATATGAAGAAAGTTGTACAAGGTTGAACACCAAGGAGAGAATTCAAATTTAATGGAAGAGGACCTTTGTTTCAGTAAAGATGTGCAGCAGGTAAGGGCAGGGATGGTGTACACTATTGAGGGAAACGTGAAGCAGTGGCGTGCTGGAGATGAAAGAGTACTTTGAGGGTTGATGAAGAGAGTTCAGGAGAATGTTGATTTATTGATAGTGAACTTAAAGAAGTGCAGGATTAGCAAGGAGTGAAAGAAGAATATGAAGAGGATGAAGAATGGTGCTGTTTATCCTGAATGACATGCCACCTGTAAAGGCTTGAGGTGTTTGAAAGAATGGCAGTGGAAAGCCTTTAAACCAGATTGTTTAATGAAATCTTGGAAAGTGAGAGGATGCCTGAGGAATGGAAAAAAAGTGTTTTGGTACCAATTTTTAAGAATAAGGGTGATGTGCAGAGCTGTAGTAACTACAGAGGGATTAAACTGATCAGTCACAGCATGAAGTTATGGAAAAGAGTAGTGGAAGCTAGGTTAAGAAGGGAGGTGATGATTAGTGATCAGCAGTATGGTTTCATGCCAGGAAAGAGCACTACAGATGCGATGTTTGCTCTGAGAGTGTTGATGGAGAAGTACAGAGAAGGTCAGAAGGAGTTGCATTGTGTCTTTGTGGATTTAGAGAAAGCATATGACAGGGTGCCTAGAGAGGAGTTGTGGTATTGTATGAGGAAGTCGGGAGTGTCAGAGAAGTATGTAAGAGTGGTACAGGATATGTCCGAGGGTAGTGTGACAGCGGTGAGGTCTGCAGTGGGAGTGACAGATGCATTTAAGGTGGAGGTGGGATTACATCAAGGATCGGCTCTGAGCCCTTTCTTATTTGCAATGGTGATGGACAGGTTGACAGACAAGATCAGACAGAAGTCCCCGTGGACTATGATGTTTGCAGATGACATTGTGATCTGTAGTGAGAGTAGGGAACAGGTGGAGGAGACCCTGGAGAGGTGGAGATATGCTCTAAAAGAAGAGGAATGAAGGTCAGCAGGACTAAGACAGAATATATGTGTGTGAATGAGAGGGAGGATAGAGGAATGGTGAGGATGCAGGGAGTAGAGGTGGCGAAGGTGAATGAGTTTAAGTACTTGGGATCAACAGTTCAGAATAATGGTGAGTGTGGAAGAGAGGTGAAGAAGAGAGTACAGGCAGGATGGAGTGGGTGGAGAAGAGTGTCAGGAGTGATTTGTGACAGACGAGTACCAGTAAGAGTGAAAGGGAAGGTCTACAAGAGGGTAGTGAGACCAGCTATGTTATATGGGTTGGAGATAGTGGCATTGACAGAAAGGCAGGAGTCAGAGCTTGATGTGGCAGAGTTGAAGATGTTAGGATTTGCACTGGGTGTGACGAGGATGTACAGGATTAGGAATAAGTATATTAGAGGGTCAGCCCATGTTGGAAGGTTTGGAGACAAAGCCAGAGAGGCAAGATTACGATGGTTTGGACATGTGCTGAGGAGGGATGCAGAGTATATTGGGAAAAAGATGCTAAGGATGAAGCTGCCAGGTAACAGGAAGGGAGAAAGGCCAAGATAAAAGTTTATGGATGTGGTGAGAGAGGACATGCAGGTGATTGGTGTGACAGAGCAAGATGCAGAGGACAGGAAGAAATGGAAACAGTTGATCTGTTTGGCCCCAACGGAGCAGCCAAAAGAAGAAGACTGACCATGACTACCATTGAGTGAGTTCAAACAGTAACATTCCTAACATTAATACAAAATGATTCTGAGAACAGTTTCTGCCACTGAATACAATTGTGTCTGCAATTCTATGACAGTAGATTACTCAGTGAAACATGATCACCTGCAAGGCAATGCATAGTCTTGTTAGGTAAATGTAGATGTGGGAATGATGTACACAAAATAAAGAGAAGCAAAAAGGTGCAGTGCTCATATTTTTACATTGTGTGAGGAAAGATTTATCTTCCCTGTTGCCAGTATCACAGCCATCCATACATCTAACTACAAAGTACACATAACAAAGATCAGGAATTGTTGCGGTTATGTCAGTTGATACTACGTTACATACTGAGCATAGCTAACCTCTTTGTAATCTTCACAGTATACCATGTGTACTTTATACTGACAAGAATCTAAACTGTGTCTTGTGAATGCACTGATGCTCTGGGGTTTCAATCCACAGATGGCATTGTTTATGTGAACATAATGATGTTTAATGAGAATATGTTCATGTTAATACACAACAAAATTGAGCAAATATCAAATGTATACATTTTAAACTTGTTTTATAATGTTTCTCTTATTTCAGTACCTTTTTTTCTCTCTCTCTGTTTATCATTTACACACCATTTGTCATTGTACAATCTGGACAGGTAGCAGTCTGTAGCATTGAGATACATTTCACTTCCTAAGGAAAAAAGTGAAAATTTTAATTTAGGCTGATGTCTATAGCACAAATAAGCTTGGTGGTGGTGTATGGACATCTGCACACTAGATAGTACTCAGTGAAGAAAATGCATCTGTCAGGTAACTTTCTATGTGGCACAAGGTGTAGGTGCAGTGTGTTTAGAGAAAAATGACAATTGATGCAGGGTTCAAATCTAGTTAACTGATAATTGGATGAGGAGAGGGCTGAATACATATTTAATCCCATTTTGTGATATCATTGTGTGTAAAAAACAGCTTTTATCAGTATTGCTAACGTGAGCTGTTGCCTGTCCACTTTTACATTATTTAGCATTAATTACAAGTCTGATAATTTGTGCCACATGTGATGTCCCCACTGCTGGCCAGTAATCAAGAAGCCTCAGCTTAGCATCCAAGACAAGTTCTCCACCACTGTATCTTTGAAAACAGAGCTTCATGCCCCTGCTCCAAGCAGCTGACATGCGCGCGCACACACACACACACACACACACACACACACACACACACACACACACACACACACACACACACACTTTGAGATTTGGTTTTCATACACGCACACACCTGGGAAAGGCTGGTACAGATTTGCTTGCTATGCTCCATTCTGTCCAGGCAATATGGAAGTTAAAAGGCTCTTGAAGGGAACCCAATTACACTGAGTGAAATTGATATTAATACAAATGGTAATGTTGACCAAGCAGCAAGGCTTTCAGGAGTGGCGAGTGTCACCAAATAATTATAAGTACTCTCAAAGGTTAAAATATTCTCTAAAGGACCGGGCCCCAATCTTCTTCTTCTTTTTGGGTTTTTCCTGGTTAGGGGTCACCACAGTGGAGCAACTGTCCTCTCATGATTGGCAGTGGAGTTTTACAGTGTCGAGTGCCAGGGTTGGCCCCCCCCCTAGGGCCATTAGGCAACCCCCACACACATCCCCAAAAAAAAATACACACAGCA
>NC_056745.1:1049970387-1049987881 GCF_019279795.1 Protopterus annectens | reverse complement strand
AATGGGACATGGCAAGTATCATACAGCAACTGGACAGGAGGAATCCTAAGTTATAGTCAGGGTGTCCCACTAGGCTCTGTCCTAGGCCCTTACTTATTTAGATTGTATCTTTCAAACCTAACTTTTTCATCTGAGGTGTTTAACAGTCTGTATGCAGACAACGTGAAATTGGATAAACAGATTACATGTGTTACATGAGTTACAGATAAGGCATGTCTGCAAAATAACTTGAATAAATTAACTTGACTAAATTAACCATTTGGGCACAGGAGAATAATATGCTGATAAATACATCAAAAACTAATCATATGAGATTTGGGAGATATAAATTGAAAGGTGAATATTTAATACAGGACACAGTGACTGAAACTTGTAGACTCATTTAAGGACCTTTATATGGGTAGATTCAGCTATGAGTTTTTCTAATCATATCAACCAATTGGTTAATGATACTTATAGAACTATATGTTGTATAAAAAGATTTATAATGTCTAGGAAATCAAAAATAATGAAGTCATTTTTGTTAGTTACATTAGACCCAAACTTGAGTATGGAATAACAATATGGAAACCCTATGAGAAAACAAGCAGGTGTAAACTGGAAAGAGTACAGCGGAAATATACCAAGGGTATCCATAGATGTGAAAATTTAAGTTATTATGAAACAATAAAATATCTGCACTTGTACAGTGTCTCATAGATATCTAAGAGGAGATCTTATTCAGGTATATAGGGTATTTAGTGGCAACTACCTCTGGGAATGTTTGGGGTTATCAAAAAGTACTAGAGAATCATCAGACAACCTGTGTAGGAGATTCTACAGGAATGAGAAGTGAACTAATTGGTTCTCTGACAGAGTAGCTGATGCATGGAAAGACTACCAAATTAAATTAAAGCAAGTACTACTTTAGACATTTTTAAGAACAACCTGGATACTGATTATGGGAACAAGTGTTTTGGTATATTGGCAAGCTAGAAGGGCATTAATGCCCATGCTTGAAATATGTTTATGTACGTATGTATGTAACAACACAGTTGTTCTAATTTATTGATCAGTGTTTTGTGTATGACACTGTCAAATGCTGAAGGTAAATCTATACAAATTATGTCACAGCACAATTTTCATCCTTAGCTGTTATTATCTTGTTAAAGAACATTATGTTACAGGTGGTAATAAATCTATTTTTAGGATATGCATGCTGACACATAGGTTCATAGGTTCATAGGTAGGTACTTGGCTATCAGTCCTGGGGCCTATACAAGCCCAGCCAAAAAGGTACCCTGGCCTTTGCCACCCAAGAAAATTATTTTCCTGTGCCACTGTCGAACAGAGCCACAGAGGTGATCCCTGGGGTGAATTTCCGATTTCCCATCCAGTCATCAAGATTTTTCTTGAAAAGTGCTAATGAGGAGCTTTGTTTGATATAGATAGGTAGTTTATTCCAGAGTATGGGAAGTCTCTGGGACAGGAATCTATCCCTCCGGCATGTTCTGTTTATCGTGGTGACAAGGTTTAGGTCCCTAGAGCATGTAGCTCAGAGGGATTGGGATTTCTTTAAGTGGAGCATGTCCAACAGCTCTGGGTTTGACATAGCTTTGTATGTTAGACAGAGATCACCTCTGAGTAGGCGATATGCAACGGAGTAAAGCTGAAGTTTTTTGAGACGGTCAGTGTAGGGCATCTGTTTGAGGCCAGTAATCCTCTTTGTGAGGTATTTCTGCGGTCTTTCCAGTTGTTGGAGATGTCTTGTGAGGTACATACCAAAAGGGGCGTTGTACTCTATAATGGGTCTAATGAGTGATGAGTAGAGGGGAACAATGACCTCTTTTTTTCTGGATGAGAAACCTTTTGTGATGAGGTGTGCCACGTAGAAGGATTTCCTGACTACTGTGGCGATGTGATTATCAAAGGAGAGACTACTGTCCACCTGTGTCTCAAGGTCTCTTATCACACTTTGGGTGTTAAGTATACTACCGCCTATGTTGTAGTTCATGGCATAGTTTTTACCAAAGGGGATGACAATGCACTTTTTGGCATTAAGCTTGATGCCATGGCTTTGACACCAGGCATCTTTCCCAGTGAGGCCCTTTTGTAGGATGTCCACATCATTAGGAGTTTCGATTATGGCTCCTAGTTTGCAGTCATCTGAGAACTTCGTTAGCCAAAGACCTTCTGTGTTAGCCTGTACTTCAGAGAAGTAGATACCAAACAGGAGAGGACCCAGGACTGAACCCTGTGGTACTCCACTTGTCACTGGTCTGAAGACATGGCCTTTCCATTTCTGACAGTAATTTATCCAGTATTCTTTCTCTTTCCATTTATGCACCATGTGGTACTTTGGAAAATGAGCACCTTTCAGCACTCATTGTTTCTGTAGCAGTTATGGGTTTTACAGGCTCAGGTTGCTAGCCCAAGGCCCAACCCTCATCAGAGAGTGCATCACACACACTCGCTCATGCACAGTCACACCTAGGACCAATTTAGAGGGTCCAATTCACCTACTCCATGACTTTTGAATGTGGGAGAAAACCTGAGCACACAGAGGAAACCCATGCTAACACAGAGAAGATATACAGACTCTGCACAGAAGGCACCACAGCCAAGAATCAAACTGAAGAACTTCTTGCTGTGAGGAAACAACAATAACCGCTAAGCCACTGCACCTTCCATCCAATATTACCTTCTCCATTATTTTTACATTACTTGAAAGTAAACTTAATGGTCTGTATGTCTCTGGGTTTCTCCTGCTCCCTTTCCCCTTAAAGACAGGTTTAGCAAGTGCATATCTTTGATCTTGAGAATCTCTCCATATCTATATGACCTAGTAAATAATAGACATAGTGGTACTGCAAGTTCTTGCAGAAGTGTTCTTAGGTCATTATTACTAATTCTGTCTCCTCCCTGTGCTTTGTTTGGATCCAGTTTGCTTGTTCTTTTCCAATATAATCACATCTGATTTCAGTATCTGAGGTTAGCTAGATGTCACTAGGACAATTTATCACCACTTTGGGGAGACAAACTGCTTTGCATATGATTTTGTAAATATATTTATAATCTGTTGTGTCTGAGAATAAATTTTAGAACCTACACACAGTTTATCAATTTGTATGTCTTTACTCCTTCCACATCTTTTGTATTTATAAAATTATTTCCAATTATGCTCAACGTCTTTATATAAATTTTCTTCAATTTTTTCTTGATTTTGTCTCACACTACATCTAATTGTATGTCCAGCTTGTTTATTTCAGTTTTCAAAGTAGTAGTTTGACCTCTTTTCCCTCTATTTTTTTTGTCTCTCTCCTTAATCAAGTTCCTTGTTCTTATGGAAATGTATCCTGCTGACATTGTGTGCCTAGATCCTGATATTATACTTTTTTTTTCATTTTTTGCATTCAAACAATTTCTCTTTCAAAGCTTTCCATATTCTTTCTGCAGTTTTTCCACTGAATGCATCACCCCGAGTAGTTTTACATGGTGACTGTTTTGCTTCCATATGGTCTGTCTTTAATCTTCTGTGCATTAGTTTAGATTTCAGTTTGGCAGAATTATCTAGCAAGAAATTAACTTTTATAACCCCATGATCACTGCACATCATCTTTAGGAACATAAACAATGTTTAGTATTTTCTGTTCCCTGGTAGGCTTTTTCACAATCTGAAGCAACTGTTGTTCATGAACATGCGTTGTGAATAATTTCCTTATTAATGTTGTTGAATCAACATTATTTCAGTCTGTTTCTGGTAAATTTAAGTCCCCAGCTAGCATTATTCTTCCCTCCTGTGTTTCATGCTAGAAATGTATGAATTCCTCTAGGTCTTTAGTAATTGACTTTGGTGGTCTATACACTGCAAGAATTATTATATGTTCCAGGGTTGTCGTTATTATCACAGTTACTCAATCCATAGTACTGGTGTTATCACTGAACATGTAATAATCACAGGTCTCATAGCTATCTTTAATCCATATTATAACACCTCTGTTCAACTTATTTTGTTTCAAACGTCAGTTATGGTAAAAGAATTTATACCCTGACAGAACTGGTTTCCAGTCACTGTTCTTTAACCATGTTTCACAAACAATAACACATTAATCTTCTGAGAATGTAGCAAATTTTTCATTAAAAAACTCATGGTGGGTGTGATTCAGAAAGGCTAGTTACATGACATGGCTAGGCCAAAAAAATGTGCTCAGCCATGTTATATGCTAAAGACTATATAAAAAAGCACTGTGTATGATAATAAGGCAAAACAAAGTGGTGGGGTAATTCAGAAATGTTTAAATGTTGCACATCACTGTAGCATAGGTTCAATAGGTTGGTACTAGGCTATTAGCCCTAGGGCCTATACAAGCCTAGCCATAACAATTCCCTGGCTATTTCTTCCCAAACTAGTTACTTCCATGGACCCCTGTCTAGCAGAGTGAATGACGTGATCCCCAGGGTGAACTTCCTTTCTCCCATCCAATCGTCAAGGTTCCTTTTGAAGAGGGCCAAAGAGGCACTCTGCTTGACATGTATGGGCAATCTATTCCAGAGTCTGGGGAGTCTCTGGGTCAGGAACCTATCCCTCCAGCATGTTTTGTTTATTGTGATGACAAGGTTTAGATCCTTGGAGCGTGTGGCTCTGAGGGATTGGGATTTCTTTAAATGTAGCATGTCCAACAGCCCTGGGTTTGACATGGCCTTGTATGTTAAGCAGAGATCACCTCTGAGTAGACGATATGCGACAGAGTATAGCTGGAGTTTTTTAAGGCGGTCAGCATAGGGCATCTGCTTTAGGCCTGTGATTCTTTTAGTGAGGTATTTCTGCAGCCTTTCCAGTTGTTGCAGATGTCTTGAGAGGTACATACCAAACAGGGAGTTGTATTCTATAATGTGTCTAATGAGGGATGAGTACAGTGGGACAATGACCTCCTTTTTTCTGGATGAAAAGCCCTTAGTGATGAAGTATGCCACATAGAAGGATTTCCTGACTGTTGTGGCGATGTGGTTATCGAAGGTGAGACCACTGTACACCTGTGTCCCTAAGTCTCTTATCACACTTTCGGTGTTTAGTGTACTGCCACCTATATGGTAATTCACGGATACATGTTTTTTTCCCAAAGGGGATAACTATACATTTCTTGGCATTGAGCTTGAGCCCATGGCTCTGGCACCAAGCATCTGTTTCTGTAAGGCCCTTTTGTAGAGTAGCCACATCATTTGGGGATTCAATAATGGCTCCCAGTTTGCAGTCATCTGCGAACTTTGTTAGCCAGAGTCCCTTAGTGTTGGCCTATACTTTGGAGAAGTAGATGCCAAACAAGAGCGGTCCCAGGACTGAACCCTGAGGTACTCCACTTGTCACTTGTCTGGAGCTGGATTTGGAGTTGGCTACTTTTACAGTGTGGGTTCTATCAGTAAGCCAGTTACCAACCCATTGGGTGATGTAGGGATTAATGCCCAGCTTAGTAAGTTTATCTATGATTCCAGAGTGGAGGATGGTGTCAAAGGCCTTGGCAAGGTCTAGATAGGCTGTGTGGACCACCTTACCCTTGTCCATGGCTCTGGAGACTGATTCAAAGAAGTCAATTAGGTTCAGGAGACATGATCGGCCCTTCACGAACCTAAACTGGGTGGGGTCCAGTGTTTGAAGGTTGCCAATATCTTTGTTTATAAGTTCCATAATAATACGCTCCATGGCCTTGCAGATAAGGCTGGTCAGGCTGATGGGACGGTAGTCTCCGGGATCCAAGGTGGATTCCCCCTTGTGGAGTCGGATAACTGTAGCTCTGTGCCACTCAGTGGGCATGAAACCTGAGGTGAGGCTATGATTAAACATGACACTTAGGTGACGTGCCAGTTCATATTGTAGTTTATGTAGTACACAGCCCGGGATGTCATCTGGTCCCATGGATGCTGTATTCTTAGCTTTGGAGAGTGTGTTTTTTACCTGTGTGGCTGTTATTACTGGAATTTGGCAATCTTCCGGTATTGAGATGGGCCATTTAGGGGGTGAGAGGGGGGTGAAGTTGGCACTGAATTGATCTGCCAGGATATTGGCAATATCCTTGGGATCAGTATATTTAATGCCATTCTGTTTTAGCTCAGAGCAGATCTGACCATTGCCATTTAGATTTTTGACATATTATAGAATGCCTAGTGGTTGTCTTTGAAAGCTTTGGCAATTTTATTTTCGTAACTAGCTTTGGAGGATTTTATGAGGGATCTCAGTTTCTTACTGAGGCTGGTAAGGGAGTTTTTGCATCCTGGTATTTTCCTCTTTTCTGCAACAGTTTCTTCCTTTTGTTGTAAAGTCTGTTTATGGCAGGGGACCACCAGATTTGCTTCCTTTTTTTGGATGAAAGCATCTTGGTTCTATTTGGGATAGCACGATTCATGCATGAGTGGATGTGCTCGTACAGTGCCTTAGTGTGGGATTCAGCAGTTGAACTTTCAGTTCCCGTCTGCATGGGTGTCATGAAGTTTGTCACTTCTGACTTGAGTAGCATGAAGTTGGCTTTGGAAGTTTTATGGAGGTTTCCTTATGGGGTGGGGGTGGGATGTGGATGTTAAGGGTGATTAGCTTATGGTCAGACCTGACTAACGAGGGGGTGACCATAGGTGTGGAGCATCAATTTCCCATGTTGGTAATGACCCGGTCTAGGATATGGGAGCCCCTGGTGGGACTATGGATTAGTTGATCCAGGGCGTTGGAATTTATGAATTCCAAGAACCATTGGGCAAAGGTGTTGGTACGTGAGTAGTTCTCCCAGTTAATGGCAGGGTAGTTAAAATCACCCAGTATTAGGGTGTTTGGTTCTATCTTAATATTTTCCAGTATGTTTAGAAAGGTGTAGTGAGAATCTTGGGGTATGGTGGGGGATCTGTAGCAAGCTACAATTTGGATTGCAGTCTTACCTAGTGTTAGTTGCACCTGGAGAATTTCAGATGCATTGTGTTGGGCAACTAGCCTGGTGCTGTGAATATCCTTGGTGAATATTGACACTCCTCCACCTTTAGTGTTTCGGTCCGAGTTTGGTGGCTGAAAAGTGTGGTAAGAGTTGTAGCCTGGTATTGCAGAGGTGCTCTCTGGAGCCTTTAACCAGGTCTCAGTTACAGCACAGATATCAATGTTCTCCATTTTTAGGAGTGCCTCGATAGAGTGCATTTTGAGGTTTACACTTCTAGCATTGAGTAGCATTACCTTCAGATTTTGCATGCTTGTACCTGTTACGGTGGTGGATTTGTCCTTTGAACTTTGCCTAAAAAATGCAATATAGGGGTGGCAAGAGCCTTAGCCAGTAACCTGTATCCCAGGGGCGACAGGTGCAAACCATCTCTGGCAAAGCATCGTGGTCTGTCGATCATGTCATCCCTGGCAGACAGATACTGGATCCCCTTTGAATGACACCAGAAGCTTAGCCAATTGTTGAAGTCAATCATTTTGTCCTTATATTGTGGTATCATTCTGGGCAAAGGCAGGATGCTACTCAGGGCTAGGATCATACCTGCCTGGGCCACATGATCCGAGAGCTCTTCCATGAACTCACTTTAGATTTGAACTTGACCATATACCCACGTTCCGACAGAGTACATTGGACAAATGTATTTAGGGTTGCCGCAGCTATTGTAAATGTATATCTGCAGGAAGGTCTACTGTAGCTGTTTTGCCTGATGGAGCACAAAGCTGCCCCAGTGGTGCAGGATAACCCCCCCCCACCCACTTAACATTTCATACCCTCCACAACATTGTCATAGTGGGCTATACAATTTGAACAGGGACACCATGCTAGAAATCAGTCCCATGGAAGTCATGGAGTACCCATCCAGTGGATACCAAGGTATTTGTGGCTCTACATATATTAGCTACAGGGCAGTTTCAGTGGCCAGCTGGGGACATGCTGAGGTATCTCAGGCATCTGCTTAAGAATACTGCATCAGTTCATTAATGCCATTATTCAATATGTGCAGACCGTATATGCTTCCTATATACCCAAGAAGAGAGAGCCAGCACCATATGGGAGTTTTATAATATAGCCCAGTTACCTGAGGTTCTGATGGATGCAAGCTGTACCCACATTAAAATAAAGGCCCCACCATGGAAATTGGGAAGGAAGTACATGAATCACAAAGGGTGTCACTCCATCAACTACCAGGTGGTTTGTAATGCAGAGTATCAATTGGAATGCATGTGCAGGCTACCCAGGCAGTTTTCCTGACTCCACCATATAGCAAATATGCCACCTTGAACACAGATAACAAGGACTCCTATTGCAGAGAGGTATACCAATGACCACTTAAGCAGTTGAATAGAATCAGATGTACCTGAATGGATTAAAACCAGGTCTTGCCAAAAAAACAATCCACCTTGGACACCTAGTATAAACAGGCTATACAACAAGAAAAAGAAACGAATGTCCAAGAACAAGAGGGAATTGGTTCAGCAGAGGAAGAAATCCCTCTCTAGCTTAAACAAACAAATTAGTGATCTTGTCAAGTCCTCCAAAGCAAAAAAATAGCCTCCCTAGCTAAGGATAAGCAGAAACCATTCTTTAACTATGTCTGAAATCTAAAAGAAAATACACAGCTACGTGCAGAACTGGTTGTGGATGGCACCACCCATACTCAACTGGAGGCAATAGCCAACCTGCTAGCTGTTATATGTGGAGCAAACTTCATCCCTCATCCCCTCTATTCATCCCCCAAAATATACCTGGCACCATTCCTCACCCTATTTTCTCAAGAGAGTAGGTCATCTCAGTGCTCTCCAAGGCCAAAATCATGGCATCAATGGGACCAGACAACATCCTGGGTTGCCTTTTAAACAACATAAAACATGACCTAGCAAATGCACTTAGATCCCTGTTTAACAATATCCTGTAAACTGGCTATATTTCAGTGGAATGGAGGACAGCAACAGTAATCACTCTGCACAAAGGAGGACCATCAACCAACCCTTGGAATTGTAGGCCGATAAACTTGCCTAGCCTCATCTGCAAGGCCATGGAAAGAATCATTATGGACCTTATTAACAAGGATACAGGTAGTCCCCAGTTTGGATTTGTTAAAGGTAGATCATGCCTGTTAAACATGGTTGACCTCTTCAAGAAAGTTACTAAGGCCCTAGACAAGGGAAAGAAGTGCATACTGCCTATCTTGACCTAGCCAAGGCATTTGACACAATCCCTCATTCAGATATCACAGTGAAACTCTCCCAATTGGGAATTAACCCCTACTTTACCAGATGTGTAGCCAATGGGCTCAATGACAGATGTCATAGTGGATGACTTCACCTCTACCAAAAGACCAGTCAACAATGATGCACCACAGGGTTATTTGCTGGACCCCTTGCTGTTTGGAATTTATTTCTCAGAAGTCCAGGCAAACTTGGATGGCCTGTGGCTGACCATGTTCACTGACAATTGCAAATTGGGAGCAATCATTGTGATGTTAATATACTGCAGACAGGATTAACACAGACAAATGATTGGTTCCAAAGCCACATATTAAAGCTAAATGCAAAAGAATGCATTATTATTCCCTTTGAGAAAGCTAACATCCCTGCTAATTATATTATAGACAGCAGCCCCTAAGTGTAGACCCAGTGGTACATGATCTGAGTACTCAGGTTGATAGCAATCTGAACTTTGACCACCACATTTCCACAGTAGTAAGGAAATCCTTCTATGCAGCACATCTTATAAGTAAAGATATCACATCTAGAGATAAGGATGTTATATTTCCATTATACTTGGCCCTCATCAGACTAATAATTGAGTACAATGCTCCCTTTTGCATGTACTTCACCAGAGGCCTGTAACAACTGGAGAGACCAGAGCTTTCTCACCAAGAAATTACAGGGTACACAAAACAAGTTTTACGTGGAAAGACTGAAGGTCCTGTCAGTGTATTCTGTTTCCTACATGTTGCTAAGGGATAGCCTGTGCATGGCTTACAGGGCAGTAACTGACCCAACCCTGATGAAAATGCACATTCATAAATCAAACTGCAGGACAGTCACTCACTCAAGAGTTCTTAACCTAGCCTCTGACATGAACAGGTCATACCACAAGATTGCCACTTCTCTCGAACAAGCTTCTAATTCACAAGAAACAGAGCCCCTCCCTGACCCTCTTCAAATGCAACTTAGATAAATAGATAAGTGACTACAAATTCACTCCTGGGGTGATGCCCATGTCTCTCCTGGACAGACATCGATATTAACTACCATAAACCCTTACCTCTGTGAACTTCATTCACCTAACCACTGACAATTGGGGCAACTCAGGATAAATATTGCTAAGCTTGTATGGGCTCTAGGGCCATTAGCCTAATAAATTCCTATGAACCTATGAACAGTTTGTGAGGGGGTGGCTTCCCACAGGGACATCTTGTTGGTGATGCTAAATATGTCCTAGAACCCTGGCTCATGATGTGCAAGAAATCTATACAATCAAACTGACCAGGGGTACAACCATGCACTTTCACAAACCAGAAACATTATAGAACCAGTGTTTAGATTGATGAAGGCATGCTTTCACTGACTGGCTATATCCACTGGTGCCCTGCAGTATGACTCTTACTATGTGTGCAAAAATACCAACCATCTGTGTTGTGTTACATAGTATTATATTTAGGAAGCAGTTATAGCAGGGTGGCTTCTTGCAAGGCCATAGTTCTCAGCAGCAAGGTAGCAACAGCTGTGACAGATGAGGAGGCAGAGGAGGAGACAGCAGAAAAAGATGATGTGCCAGATGGAGGAGGGCAAAGTTTGCCATGGCACTAACAATGAGGCAGCAGATTGCAGCCATAAAACATAACTGTATAGGAGATAAGCAGATACACTGCAGTAAAAGTAATGTATGCAAGAATAGAAAATTGTTTTTACCCATACATAGGCTGTTCATGAGGTTCATGAGACCCAGGTAACAGCATACAAAGGCAGGACACAGTTATCATAATCTTCTACACAGATAGACAAGGGAGTACAGATGTTGCATATCTTTGAGAGGGAAGTGTGTGAGTGTGAATGTCAGTGCTGTTGTGCAGCAAAAGAAAATAATTTTTATGGGTAGTGGAGGACTATTATAGGGTTGAATGTTGAAAAGGGGCAGGGTCAGTGGATGCGAGCTATAGCTGGGGGGTGTGATAATGTGTGTGCATGAGTGTGTGTGTGTGTGTGTGTGTGTGTGTGTGTGTGTGTGTGTGTGTGTGTGTGTGTGTGTGCGTGTGTCTGTAAAGACAAAGCCTCAACACTAGTGTAGCACTGTGGCTCGGCCTCCTGGTAAAGTCTAGGATGTGCATGACAGAGGGGTCCAGCTTCACATGCACACCTCTGACCATGAGCAAACCCTGCCAGGAGTTTCAATAGATGTACCGCAACCTTAGCTAGATGTTGGTGTGCTACATGACCTCAACTGATATCAAATGGAAAATGTGTCAGCATGATGACAGCCATGACCACAGGGATATCCTTACCTAGGTATAGACATCTCCACAATCAATGTTATGAACATGCTAGAAATGCAGCAGCAAGATAGTTTGTCTGAGGCCATGTTGTCTAATATCTGTAGATTTAGTAGATGACCAACAGTGATGAAGACCCCTTGCCTCTGCTAGTTGAAATAGAGAAGACACTGCATTCAGTCTATCCAAGGAATCATACATACAGGAGATGCACTCCCATAGGTCAGCATACACAACCTGGATCACCTTCACTGTCTCTGGCACAGCTATGGTGGAACTAAATTAGCATATGACACCATGGTGGCCACTGACACACCAGTCTCAGGTGGAGGGCATTAGCCATATCTCTAGTAAACACCATTACTAACCCCCTGATGTGGACCTCCCTGCCCATGTGTGTTACGGACAAAATCAGATATCTGTCTACTGGGGTCCAGCATACTTCCCTGATCTGTAGTATCCCTATTAACCTGTCCTCTCTCAGATGTCTGTGCAACTTCAGAACTCACAGACAGAAAGAGATTGCCTTTATTGTTTGTGTAGGGGATGTGGTGGTCACGCTCCCTGTGTCAAAAGTGCACCCTGCACCACCTAACTGCTTATCCCCACCATCATTATCAGAGTCTACAGATCCTTCAACATCAGATGGGGTCAGCTCCACAGAGCTGGAGCTAGTTAAAGATTCACCTGTGAATCTACCATAGGAAAACAATAACCAGTGTAAGCATGGCCAGCACAACAAATACACAAGTAACTGCTAGACCATTACCTTGCACAAGATAGATGTGCTTGTTGGAATCCTGATGTACCTGCATACTATACATCAGACAGATTTAATGAAGTGTTGAGGGACTGCAGGTAATGAGAGCTTGCAGCCATTGATGCAAAGAACAAAGACACCATACATGGGGCATTAGCAGTTGAACGTCTCTAAGGCCTGTGCAGCTCCCCCCCAACAACCAGCATAACAATGTGGGACTCTGTGAACATGGTACCACCTTTATGTGAGGCCAGGAACTCCTCTGTCTCCATAAGGGGTGATTTGGTTGACAGTCCACCACTAGTTGTTCTGTGATAGCATGCCAGCATTTCTAGTCTGTGGGAGACAGCAGGGATCACATCCATGGCCCTGTGGTGGACCATTTCATAAACACAGTCCTGAGAACACACAGAATTAGCGTTGCAGACAATTTCAGCTAAGGCATGGTCCTGGAAGGGATGGCCAGTGGAATAGAGAGAAAAATGCCATCACCCACAGAGATGAAGAGTCTTCAGTTCCACCTCATTCTCGCCATCTGTAAACTTGGGATTGTGGGTGCATGTGGAGGTACCACCAGATGAAGCAGTTTTCTTTGGGCCTTGTTTTTTAGGTGCAGTTTTGTTGATAAGGAAAACAGTGGAATTAACAGCCTATGTTAAAGAATGATTTTTATTAATCCTTACACTACTGCTGTCCTACTATTCCTTATAGTATGGTGTAATTGTGCCTGACAGAGATCTGTATTCACAATCTTTAACTAAATGTCAGGTGTGTATTGTATACTGAGCACATATTCTCAACAACATAAGCACATAAATGCAACAGAACAATAGCACCTGAGTGTTACAATATTACAGTTAAAATGTGGCTAATTACATACATGCAAGGCAGTCAACACTCACTAGTACTGAACATTGTTCTCAATAGGAGGTCAGGGGTGTGTCTACCATATACCCTAGCAGTCCTGCTACTAGCATCAGTGCACTTCTAGTGTAACTCTTACTATACTTTTGGACAACACCTGTACAATAACTGACAAACTGATATCTGTCACTTACAGGCCTTAGAGTAAATAGCAGACACAAAGCTACCATTGTATAAAGAGAGATGTGCAGAAAGCAGTTATTGTCTTGAGAAGAATACTTTCCGTTCAATATGTATAATTGTATTCTTTTTCATTGAACGAACAACTGATCAACGTCCCAAATATCGACATTAAAACATCGATAGAACATCGAAAAGTACTGCTCATTCTGAGCAAAAGTGTTTTTGCAGGAGGAGGCTACACCCCCATACCCCATGTTAATTTTTTTATATAGATATATATATATATATGTGTGTGTGTGTGTGTGTGTGTGTGTGTGTGTGTGTGTGTGTGTGTGTGTGTGTATATATATATATATATATATATATATATATATATATATATATATAGAGAGAGAGATAGATAGATATACACACATACACACACACACACACACACACACACACACACACACACACACACACACACACACACACACACACACACACATATATATAAAATCTGTATATGCATGTAAAGGTTTTTGATATCCATGATTATTTCATAGTGTTTTTCCCCCTACTCTCTTTGATGCAATCCTTTCTCTTATATACATTTTTCTGTTATTTACTTATTTTCTCTCCATTCATTTCATTATTATATACAGCAGCACAGCAACTTGCATCCAGCCCATTGGCAAGGTCTATCACCTTCCTACAGACACCAACTGCAGTGCCACTGCCACCACCACCACCAGCAGCTGCTGAATTACCCAGCACATCATAATCCCAGCCTGCCAAAGTTGTTTCAACAATCCCTGCCCTACCTGCACCACCTGCATCAAGTACCCGTGGACTAGAGGCTGGTATAGTGGTACCCACTGGAAGCAGTGTGGGTAAGATTGATATCTTTATCATCCATTGGTAGCTGACAGACATTTTGGGCGGTATCACTGATAAGAGGATGGATGACTACAATGGCCACATGGTGATAATTCTGAAGCAAATCACTAAGTCACTTTCCTGCCCAGCACTGGCTACACCTATTGAGCTAGGACCCAGTGGTGACAGTACCCAGGATGATGACTAATTTCCCAATTTGTTCAACTGACAGAGACTGTATCTTCAAATATCCAAGCCTACCCCACCACCTGGTGCTCCTCTCTATTGTTTCCATGCCTACCCCTGCTGGTTTAACACTTGTATAATGACTTCAACAGATGCTTGTGCTTGGTCACTGTTTACAAAAATTGCCCTTACTTTACTCTGGCTACAGACTGGTCTTCCTATGGGTCCCTACTGCTGCCATGACGAGGTGCTTGTCATGTAAAATAGCCTGGCTGCATGCATTCCTAATAAGCCTTTGGGTTAACTGTGTACGCATGCATGAAAACCAGTTTTGACTTGGCCACCATCATGGATGCTGCATTTCTGCATCCCCAAGGTACTCTTTTCCCTAGTCTCAACTGTTAGAAGGCTCTACCAATATCCCCCTGTTACATCTAATGTGATCAACAATCTAGCCTTCCCTAACATATTAGTTCATTAACCCTTGCAGCTGGAAAGTTATTTTCCCTTTCGCTTCCCATTGTGCCTTTTTAACATGCCAGAAGATCAGGTGGCTCAGGAATCACCTCAGGGTCAGTGTGTCATGAGATAGAAAGCACTGCCTCTGCCTCAAATTCTACCAATGTTAGCACAGGACTGTAAGTGTCTAATTCTTCTCCTGAGAAATGTAACTTGTAGTAGTATGCTTTCATGTCAGTTGCTGTCGCTACCATATTAATTTTTCTTGTTCCATTCTTTTATGACACTGATGTATAGAACCATCTCTCTTTTATTTATGGTTGTTGTATTTTGGCCCAGTAGGAATGCCATGGAGTATTTGTTTTGGTTTACTTTGTCTCTCAGTAAACATTAACTTCTGATTTGTCTTTCCTTCCTTACGTTGAACTCCCTTTGTCTCAGTGTAAGTGAACACCTACCTCTCACTTTTTTTTTCTTCTGTAGGTTGCTGTTTTTCTGCAAAGGGTATCTTAGAATTAAAATTGTTTCTGATTTACTTTTTTCCTGATTTAGATGTACTTGTTGCTTAGACTCTTCCCTTACTGGTGTTTTCTTACTTACATTGAAAACAAAAAGGGATTAGAATACTGACCACTATGGTTTCCTCCTCTTAAACTACACTAGCAAAGTCTTTCTGATTGATAAGCTTTCTTTTTAACAATCTCTCCTGCTTGCTGCTTGCTGTTCTCCACTTTTGGGACTTTCTATTTCATCAAATTTTATTTACAGGCTTTGCCATAGCAGCTTTATATGCAATGCTTGCATCAACATTATTTACATTATTTTATGTCTGTTTCAGTTCATTTTAACACAGCACTAGGACAGGGCTTCCTCACATGCTACTGTATATATCAGTAGGCCAAAGCGTGTGTGTGTGTGTGTGTGTGTGTGTGTGTGTGTGTGTGTGTGTGTGTGTGTGTGTGTGTGTGTGTGTGTGTACATGCTCAGCTTATAGTTTCATTACCTGTTGAACTTGGTGGAAGAGATGTTGGTCGACTTGTAGTAGACACTGTTGAAGTAGTTGTTGCTGAAACATAAAACAAATTAAGTCATACTGATCATATATTGGTATAGAGTTATATTTGGTCTTAACATATGTTCTTAGAAATCATGTGAGGTTCTTGCCTTCCTTAAAGGAATAACTATTTAACACAACACATTTGTTTACAAAATTGACAACAGTATGTCATATTTACACAAGCATTATTTATATTCTTTAATATCAGTTATACAATGTTTATATCTATTCAGCTATCTATATATGTAAATATGTAGAGAGAGATGGAAAAATATATATGTTTGTATATGTGTGTGCTCATATATGTATACATATTCAAACTATTCAAACAGCTTATATTTCCATCACCTGTTGAAATAGGTATAAGAGATGTTGTTGAACTTGTAGTAGACACTTTTGAAGTGGATGTTGCTGAAACATAAAACAAATAAACTCATACTGATCCTATCCTGTGCCATTTGGTCTTAACATATACTTTTAGAAATCATGTAAGGTCCTTACCTTTCTTAAAGAAATAACTTTATTTAAAGCAACAATTTTATTTTCAAAATTTTCCACACTGGTTTTATATAAACTAAGCATTGTAACCAATATAGTGCTACACATATATCAAGTAACAGCCTCAGCACATGCAAGGTCTAATGTCACAAACACAAAGACTGTGCCATACTCCCACTGCCTCTGCTTATTATATATAGTAATTCTGACATTGCACAAATATGGGCTAAGGGTAAATCTCCCAACCTTTAGATTTGTGCGATCTCACACACCTGTCAATCAACTGCCTAATCAACCATATGTAGTCAATGTAGTCAACTAGACAGCTGTCAACCCAACATATACTCAATGTCATCACTAGCACTTACATATGTATATGTATGTATGTATGTAAGTGCTCACGTGTGTGCATACTCAAGCTGCTCAAACAGTTACAGTGCCATTACCTGTTGATATAGGTATAAGAGATGCTGCTGGACTTGGAGTAGACACTGTTAAAGTGGATGTTGCAGAATCATAAGTATTTCATACCAAATATGTCCTGGTATATGGTGCCATTACTCCTTAACATATAATCTTAAAAATCATGTCTTTCTTAAAGTGACAACAATTTTAACAGTTTTATTTAGAGAATTACAGTTTTATAAACAATATTTACAGAATTATTGTTTGCATATATTTTTATGACAGTTTCAGTTTATTTTGACATTCTACTGGGAAAGAAATGCCATACATATTAAACATATTAAATCAATACATAGAAAGAGAGAGAGAAAGAGAGATACATATATATATATATATATATATATATATATATATATATGGGAACATTTCACATAATCGAATTACTGAAATCTCGAATTTTATATGGTCGAGACCATATGATCAAGATTTTAGTAACTCGAATGTGTGTAGTGTTTAGAAATAAGACTTTACTTACCTTAATACATTACGTGCACACAGAGGCAAGTATTGTTGTATGCCTTGTGTGTACGTAATGTTTTATTTGTTTTGCGGTGATGGCAGGAAGTGAGAAATCTCCCGTTTTGCGCTTCCACATACACTGCAAGACGGGAGATTTCATATCTCCCCACTGTAGCGCGATCTTGGAGTTGGTATATTTAAGTAGGGGGGTGTGGGGGTGCAGGGGGGTGAAGCCCCCCTGCAAAAGCAAAGTTTGTGGT